>NW_026930279.1:0-287500 GCF_032062105.1 Saccostrea cuccullata
GGGCAGTTGATTGTATAAATTATATTGCGAGAGATGATTTCCCTAGAATATCTTGTTAAGATTCTCATGAATAATGTATCTCAGTAAATCATTATTTAATATGACTTGAAAATACTTGAAAAGTAATATTGAAAATTTTATATTGAAATCAGCGAAACTGTTCTTCTTGATTTATTCTATTTTGTACAGTAGCGTAAATATACATGCATGTATATATCTATAGATATTTTATCAAACATTAATTCTTATGTCTTTTCGTTTTGCATTGCAGCAAATAATATATATAGCATAAGATAATATTGCGGGTCATAGAATTCATATATGAGGAGGATTGTGCGATGTATATAGTTTATCCCACAATGCTCTATATATATATGAATGTTTTGACCCACAATTATATACAACATTTTTAATAATAACTCAAAAATTATATTATATATTTTATAGAACCATATATAACGCCTAAATTATGAATATGGCATAGCTATGCAATGTAGGCCAATGGCTTATTTCCAATGGGGCCCTTATACTCGTACATTTAAATTGATGTTAAATAAAATGAACAGAAAAATATAAATACTAAAGCTAAGATTTTGGATCAAGTTGACGACACACAGATCCTTAAAAATGAATTGCAGTATGCATATATACCAAATCTTCACATGATTGTAATCTAGACAACTAATAAGAAAGAAAAAACTAATAAAACACGACTTGACTTTTACACTGGGCAATTCCCCTTTCTAATAAAAAATTCTTGACATTTCTTTTAAAAGCGAACTTATTTCCTGTATTTAAAAAAGGTTTAATTTCTGCTGGTAACATGTTCCAATCTTTGATTCCATTAAAATAAAAACATTCAGACTGTTTATGCTTAATTAATGGTACAACAAAATCTGCATTTGAGGCTGATCTAGTATGATAACTACTCAAATTTGACAGAAGTAAAAAAAATGTTCGTTAAGATAAGAAGGGGCTTTTCCTTGAAAACTATTAAAAACATGGTTGATTCTAAGCTGAGAGACTCTATCTTGAATATTTAATAAATTTAGTTGTTCAAGTATTTCATAATGCCCGTGGACCTAAATTTAAAATAAATCGAACCATCTTGTTTTGACAAATTTGTAACTTTTTCTTTAAAGTTTTGGAAAAGCCCTGCATACCAAGCACTACAGGCATAATCAATATGACATTGTATTAATGCTGAACACAGATTCATTTTACAAAAAGTATCTAAAAAGCGGGCTTGTCTGTACAGAAATCGCAATCTATTATTTACTTTCTAAACAATCGATTCAACAATGCATTCACCACTTTAACATTGTCAATCAAAACTCCAAGATATATAACATTTTCTTTACAAACAATATTATGGTCATTACATACAACCTCGAATTTTTCAACATTTTGAAGCTTTCTTTTGGAACCAAATAAAATGCATTCAGTTTTACCTAAATGTAATGATAATGTATTATCTACAAGCCAATGCGAAGTCTGGTCTAAAACTTTACTAAGCTTTTCTGATATAAAATCAGGATCTTTATGAGCAAATAAAATAGCACTGTCATCAGCGTATAAAATAAGTTTACAATCTGCGTCAACACTAGTTGCCATGTCATTAACGTAAATTAAAAATAATAAAGGGCCTAGAATACTGCCCTGAGGTACACCACATGTGATAATACCAGCATCTGATGAAATTCCATTGCTAAGAACAAACTGTTTTCTTTCAGACAAATAATATAAAAACCAATCAACAGACTGTACACCAATTGCTTTGAATTTTTTACAAAGTATGTCATGGTCAACAGTGTAAAATGCCTTTTGTAAATCAAGCATAACCATTCCAGTATATAGTCCCTTTGCAGTGTTATCTCTAATAAAATCAAATAAATGTATCAAACAAGATTCAGTGGAATACTTACTTTTAAAACCAGATTGAAACTCATATAGAATATTATTACGATCTAAGAATTTTGAAAGTTGCATATGAACAGATCTCTCTAAAATTTTTGAAACAATACTTAGAATATTAACCGGTCTATGATTACCTACTTCTAGTGAACTGTTCTTTTTGTGAATAGGTTTTACCCTTGCTGTTTTCATATCTTCAGGAACAATGGAAGAACAAATAGATAAATTTAAAATATATATGAGAGGTATCTTAAGAAAATCAGCTCCATCACGAATGAACCTAGATGGAATATCATCAGGCCCCGTACTTTTAGAAGGGTTAAGTTTTAGAAGTTAATTTTATACAAAATTTTCATCGACTGTTTTCAAAGTAAAAAGATTGTCGTTTTTTTGGAATAAAAAAGATATAAAACATTCACTGTCTACACTAAAAATATTTAAAGGTTTCGGGAGTTTGCTTACAATTGAAGCTGCAATATTTACAAAAAAATCTTTAAAATGATTTGCAACAGATTTTCGTTCATGATAAATTTCATCATCAATTTTTAAACAGACATTCCTACTGTCCTGACGTTTATTTTTTAGGCCAAGGTCTCTTAGGCTCTGCCATCAATTTTTCGGATTATTTTTGTTTTCTTCGATTTTACTAGATATATATTCTGTCCTTGCAACTTTAACGTCTATCTGTATTTCATTTCTGATTTTGCAGTAGCTCTTGTAGTGCTCTTCCTGTTTTGTTTTCTGTATGTATATAGTAAGGAATCTCTTTCTCGGATCTTTTCGAGGATGGACGATGTTATCCACGGTTCAGTTCTTTGCTTTAGTCTAACTTCTTTGACCGGTGCTACTTCATCTAAAACCATTTTAAAAGTATGTTGAAACGCCCTCCATACTTGATTGACACATGTAGAAAAATTTTGGGTCCAATCTGCTTCAAGTATTTTGGTCAGAAATATTTCGGGGTTATAATTTTTTAAAGTTCGTATAGTAATGGATTGATGTGATTTAAAATGACCTTTCGAGATCCTCCTTGAACAAAATATAGCACAATGGTCACTCAGTCCAATGGGTATGGTTCCAAACTGAGAAATGTTTTCTTTTCTGTTGGTGATGATATGGTCAATTATAGTTGATGTTGATTGTGTTATTCTAGTTGGTTCGTCGATGATCTGATATAAGTCAAAAAGATTCAAGACATCTTTATATGATTTAAGAATACTATTCTCACTGGAATTTTTAAAATCTATGTTAAAATCTCCTAAAATGTAGGTTTCGCAGTCGCTTCGTAGCATTTGTAGATTCTGTTCAAAATACTCTAGAAAATTGGACTGGCAAGGTGGTCTGTAACACACTCCAATTTGAATTGGTTTGGTCTTTGGTAAAAATAGATTAACCCATATTGACTCTTGGTCCTTACTGTTGTTTATACCTTCCAGCTGTATAAAGGCATATTTGTTGTGTATATATAAACAAACACTACCCCCTGTTCTATTCCTATCACGTCGTAATATATAACCTTCAATGTTAATTTCCCCATCAAAAACCGAATGATCTAGCCATGTCTCACTGACTGCTATGACTGAAGCTTTCGATTTTGTAGCAAAAATTCGTAGTTCTGAGATTTTGGGTAATAAATACCTCACGTTTAGATGTACAAAATGCATTCCTTTCTGATTGAAGCACTGAAAGTGTGATTCGTCAATATTGGAGGGCTTGTTGACGTTTGTTGGCCCAGGATTTGAGTGAATATCTCCACATATGATAAGAGAGACGACATAAGAACAGTTATTTCGTTCAATATATCATAACATTGCTGTACTGGCCTCTCATAGACAATAGTTTGTGACCCAAATAAATCTGACGAGTGCTCGAAAGTGAAAATGACACATATTGTTGAAAACTTGCTTTTCTCACAGAAATAATAGGTGTTTTGCATACATTTTGCTTCATATGAATACAAAAATGAGTCTGCTAATAAATAGCACAAACTTTATCTTGTTATTTAGAATTTAAGCTTATTTTACTTTTACCGAATCTTCTTAATTAAATAATTTTAGATAAATGTGACTCCTTCACCTGCAGACAACTCATATGTAATCAGTACCAAGTGAAGATCTGTGACAACGGAATGTGTAAATGTCAACTCAATCCTTGTAAGTTTTATTTCATCTGCTTTATTATGTCAATCAAATAATTGAAATAAGAGAAAGATGTTTTATATAATAAATTTTTAAATGTGATCACATCTTTAAAGTTTTTAATTTGTGATTTTTTAATTGCTAAAAATTGTCGTTTAAAAAAATATAAAATCCTTTTAAAGTACTTCATATATTAAAGTCTAAATAAGAAAAAGAAATGAAATCGTCCAATTCGGGTGAAGTTAAAATTAGTTAAACTTAGTCAAATATATATATTTGGGAATTTGTTTATACATAACTCCGCTCACCCTTAAGGGACTCCGGCCTTCAGCCAGGAAGGACAACTCTTTAATTTATAACTTAATTCAAAAATTCTTTAAATGATTCTTGAAAATTAATTTTTTTCATGCAACAATTTTTATAGTATGCCTCTCAATGTGCTTCAAGGTTCTTTGCAAAGCTCCATAAATTACTTCTAATTTCATATCATGTTAATAAACATTGGTATCTAGAAATACTTTTTGGGATAAAAATTTATACTTTTAATTAGACCTTTCTGAGAAGTTCCAAGAACCTTTCAGCATATTGAGAGGCATATAATGAAAATTGTTGCATGAAAAGATTTAATTTTCTAGCTTCAGTAAAATACTTTTTGAATTAAATTATTAATTAAAGAGTTGTCCTACCTGGATGAGGATCGGGGTCCTTTAAATAAATAAAAAGTATCTATACGATATGAGTCGTTTACCCATCTCAATACTGAAATGCATTAAAATATTTTGCGTTATCTCCAGCGTTGTATACAATTAAATTTCTTTATGATTTGAATTTTTTTCAAAATCTTAAAATAATTATTTGCTTTTACTTAAAAAGTTATGAAAAAATGTGAAATATATCATACAAAATACAAATCAAATCTCCTTAGAAATATTTTTTCAAATAATTTAACAATGTAATCACTTCAAAATTACAATTTTAATTCACGGAAACTCATGATCACTCGGTAGAGCACTCGGGAGGTCGTGAGTTTGAATCCTCGGCCGCAACTGGTCGAAGTCGATTAAAAATTTGTACAAATGTAGTAACTGTTCCTTCGACATGTGCTCGGCAATTGAAGGGAAAGTTCTTGGTCTTTCGAAAGAGACATTAAAAACCGGGGTTGCATGTCACGGTAGGCGTTAGCACGATAAAGAACCCTCACTGTTCAATGGATCTAGGTGTAGTGTAAAAGTAAAAATCTGAAGCCCATCACTCCAATATAAGACGTCTCCTCATGATAGAAAAATTCTTGAATGGGACGCAAACATACATGTGTAAACAATCAATCAGTGAATCATACTTACAATTTGAAACATCATGAGCTAGATAATCTTTGAGCACCCATCCCTTCCATGCACGTATAATAACAAAGTCCATATTTTGATAATGGAAATAGAAATGTTTATAATTGGATAAATCGATAAACAATCTGGTAAGAATTGTTTATATGTAAGTAACGAGATACTTATTGCAGACTGTTTCTTTAAATTAATTTCCTACAGCCTGTGATGCAAATCTAGGACTGAATGACACTTGTACTACTTCCAACACAGTTTTAGAAGAAAAGGACTTGGATGGGACCAAACGCTATAGAAACTGTACAGATGATAACCTTTTTCCTATTTGTGTGGACGGGCGATGTCAGTGTATATTTTGGAAAGTATGTGGTTCCTTCTGTTTATTTGATTGAGTTTTTTTTTTTGTATTGTTTGTTTGTTTCTTGTTGTTATTTTAGTCGTTAGATCATTATATAAACTGATATCATTCTTCAGAAGCTCGCATCATCTAAATTTGTCTAACAAAAAAAATCTACAGAAAGTAAGCTTTTTGCATGTATTTTTTCTTAATCGAATAAAATTTACCTTTGAGAAAAGCTTCAAACATTGCAGAACGGAGGACCCGTCTGCTCTGTACATACATGTATAAGTTTATTTTTGGTGTTTGGGATTGAGATGGGAAATCCTTTTACTTCCGGTTCTATTTAGTTTGTGTACTGATGATTTGTAAGAGAATCTTTGAGATAAACGTTTTTTTTTTTATTGAAGAACATCTTACCTGTGAATTTTTGATGCATAGTAGTTCGTAAATAACAGAACTGACATAATTACGTGGAAAAGGTATAGTTTATTTATATCTTAATTATTCAAGCTACATACAAAAAATTCATTACTGTGTCGACAGCAAAATCTGTTTTTAAAGTTGATATTTTGCACTCTGATTTGTGCGTTTATATATCACCATCTCAATAATCTCAGTCTGCGTTGATAAATATTGATAAACATATATTTTAGGTCATTCATTTAGAGTATGATGATATATGCAGAGACTTACCAAAGTTTTTGGGACATAGATAACAGCTTTCAACTTTTTTTACCAAGAATTTAGAAATCATTTTTTTTCTAAATCAATAATAATAATTTCTATTCATTTTCTGATGTAATTTAATTTGTTAATTTTTTTTTCTATACTCTGGAGAATCTGCCCTATTTTTTTCCTATGCATTAAAAACAATCAAATCAATCTATCTTTTACGTCTTTAAATATCTTAATTCTTTAAAACATAATTTTGAGTGAGTAAAATCTGTGTGCTTGTTTTCTGAGCTTAATTATATGTGCCAGAAGATCACTAGAAATGCAAATTTTGTTTTGCTACTTTTCAACTACTTATCAAAACATTAAAAATAAATTGCTTTTTTTCATTTTAAATTATATTTCAATCGCTTGACAGTTTTTAATTGTTGATATGATGCTTGTTTAAAATATAATGCCCAGTAATATAAAAGCATAAACTGGGGTTTGTGGAGGCCCCTTAACAGATATATATTGTTGTAAATACCATATAAATAGATCATTTTTTTATGATAGCAAGAAAACACATCCAAAACTCAAAATATTTTAACATCATCATGAATTCGTGAAAAAAATTAGACTCAGTTTTAATGAGATAATAATATATTATTGAATAAAAATATTGTGTCAAGCACTTGCATACGAAAGCCATGAAGGGACACGTTGATTTTTCAAAAAAGTAAAAATTAATTGAGATCTCGAATTACACAATCCGTTCCCACAGATTACCTATTCGTTCCCTCGATTTATAATTCGAGATCTCGAAATACACAATCCGGTCCCATGGATTATCAATTCGTTCTCACAGATTATCAATTCGTTACCTCAAATAACACAATCCGTTATCTTGAATTGTAATTCATTCTCTCAGTTGAAATAATTCGTTCCCTCGGAATGTAAACCCTTCTGACGATTTCATTGATATCAGCTATCTGTCGATATCGGATATGGCAATACATGTTTAATGTATAGAATATTGTAGGTATTTAGATCCTACATTTTAATACATATTACGGTCCAAAATGAGAAAATAACATGAACCTGACTCAAATCTATATTCTAGTACTGATATTTATATAAAAAAGTCCTGGGTTTTGTTTTACGTGTATATTATAATAATTGAAAGTCCTATACATTAAAAGTAAATATGGCTCCTGTGTAATTGTTTTTTATCTAAATAAAATATACGTTGAATTAGTTATAAAAGAGGTTCGAAACGACTGCGTTTGCTGAAACAAAATACATAAATCGCATTAATTGATTCAAATTGTTGGATTTGAATGTATCCAACATTACATAATTATATACATATATACATGTAATAAATTCGCGAGCACTGATTGCCAAAATCATAAGACTGATATTACAAATCGAGATCTCGAATTTATAATCCGTGGGATCGGATTGTGTAATTCGAGATCTCGAATTATAAACCGAGGGAACGAATTAATAATCCGTGGGAACGGATTGTGTAATTCGAGATCTCAAATTCATTTTTACTTTTTTGAAAAATCAACGTGTCCCTTCATGGCTTTCGTACTTGCAATCTAATAATGTAATCACTGCTTCAATGAACTTCAAATGTAGTTAAAAATAAATCATTTGGTTCACATTTGTTGTTTCTGTGCTCGAATGGAAATGAATGGACGGCTTTTATAAGGACTAGCTTACATACATGTTATAAAATGATACAACTGTGGGTAGAGTTTAACAACGTTAACAATAATAAATATAACTGTTAATATAGGTGATGAGAAAAAAGTGTATGCAACACACAATAGAACATCAATACCAAATACCAAAGAATATTGACGTATAAAAAAACTAGTGAAAATTAAGACCAACCTCTTAACACTGCATTTTAAAAAACCCACATTATCCCTCCTCTGATGATGATACAGGTCCGTGTTTGCGTTTGAATTTATATTTCTTTGTATGTTATTTTACCTTTCAAAATATGATTATGTTTTTTAGACACCATCACCTCCAGCATGGACAACGACGGCCACCACAGCAGCTATAAATGGTAAGCGATATACAACAAAAAAACACCAAAATGAAAACTTAGAAGTCATGTTTTTGTCTTCGAATTAACACCCCCTCTCCTGATAATCAATTTTAAAAATATTCATTTATTGAAGCTTCTAAATCCCAGAAAGCAAGACAACGTAGGGCGAACGTTGGCAAAGGTTGTATGGTTGGCGTTTGGGGAACAACGTTGGGCCAACGTTGGATCAATGTTACCGTGCCAACATTCTCGACTATGACAGAATTCCTATGTAGGCCCAACGTTGGTCCAACTTTAGCAACTTCCATTCACTTTACTTCCCAAGGAAGGAGGGATGTTGATGTTGGTCCAACGTTGGACCAATATTGCTAATACACCCTTAAAGAAAGATTAATCTTTTAAAGTTGGTAGTAGTATGTTGACCCAACCTTGGCCCAATGTTTGTAATACACCCTTATAGAAAGAATCTTTTAAAGTTGGTAGTACTTTGTTTGCCCAACGTTGGTCCGATGTTTGTAATACATCCATACGCGTTTTATGAAGTTGATAGTAGTGTTGCCCTAACGTTGTCCAAATGTGGGAAATACATCCTTAAAAAGTGTCTTATTGAGTTGGTAGTAGTATGTTGGCCTAACATTAGCCAAATGTTTGTAATACCCCATAGAAATGTCTTATCAATTTGGTAGTAGTATGGTGGCCCGATGTTAGCACAAGTGTTCTTTTGTTTAGGTGTTTTAAAGATGGGATATTTATATTGGGCCAATTTTGGCCCGATTATTATACTGCCAACTAAATGATAATGTCAATTTTAGCTGCTGAGCTTTACGTTGGGAATAACGTTGGTTCTTAATTTAGATGCACATTCTGAAATAAATAAGAGACCATTCTTATCCATGCTTTTAATTGGATGACTGTTTTTGTTTAGATCTGATATTTTCAACATTTTAACTTTGAACTTAAGTGATCACAGCAACAAAGAGCTTTTTATTTTTATTTTTTGAATTGTTTGCATGCATGTTTATATATCTGAAATAAAACCCATGAAATTATGTCTTTTTTCATGTTCGAGGGTTGTATTCATGATAATTTAGAAAAGAGTGAATAAGTTCTCAGAAAAAGGATGTGAATGATGTGTGAACCAATGAGAAGGAATAAATGTCTTTTCTTAGAATTTATTTACTGTTTTGAAATTATCAAAGAATACAAAAGATGATCATAAAGTGGTGAAAAGCAAAGATTAACATAGATCGTCGGAGATCGTATTTATAATGTACAATACATAATAGTCATTAGCATATACTAAATCCTGGAATTCTGACAAAACAATTTATAATTTAAACAAAATTTTGTGTAATCTAGTCGTCAATGTCCTGGTATTATGCAAAAGTAGTATCACTTTAATATAATCTTGAAGAATGTTACGTTATTGTTCCTCTATTGATGTCTTTATATAGAGAAACATCCTGATACGTTATATATTCTTTAATCCGATTAACTGGTTTGTTAACGTTATCGGAAAAAGTCTTATACTTCTGTATCCTTTTTGAATCAGGGGTCAATACACTTGATAATAAGTACATTGAAAATAATTGATATTGTTTATTTTACTAATTAAAATATTTGTCTCAAACCCCATAGGTTTACAGAAGCCTACATATACATAAATCAAAATGACACAGCTTTATAATTAAATTTAAACAAAAGTTAGGCATTCGCTAAAGCGTGGGGAAAGGAAACACCAAGCTGTTGTGGCCTGATAGACTGAAAATGCACGGCAAGCAAGAAGAAGTGAAATTTATGTGGATTATACACTTGCTATAGCTGCATTTAAAAGCGATGTAAGTATATTTATTCTTATTTAGTCAGGTTAACTGTAAAAATTTATTCGGAATTCATTCTTTCCATGTTTTGCACACTTGCATTGTAAGTAAATGTAAATACAAATACATTCATATGTGTATACAGTTTGCAAATACAGGTATTTCAAACTTTATTTACAATAACTTCATCAGATCATTAAGAAATTTAATGATAAACAAGTCAAATAACATCTTTTATGTTGTTTCTATCTACAGTGTAATTCTTAATTGTCTATTACAGACACGATTGTAACAAGGAAATTAAGGCGCTAATAGTATGACACATAATTCTCTTTATTTTAAGTATTATTTATTCATAAGATGGACAAGTAATTGCATTATTTCTAATATCAACCCATTTTGTTTTTTTTTTCAGTCAGAGACTGCAAGGAAAACAAATGTTGTGGCGGTAAATAACAATGAAATCGAAGAGCATAAAGAAGTGTGTAAAGTACGAGTACGTACGACAAAGATCAAGATGAAGAAAAGGGGAGGTGACGAAGGGACGGAAAAAGAGCGGGAATACAACAAAAAGATAGTAATAAAGGAAGTAGACCCTGATTAAGAACTTTGAATTGATAAGTTTTAATAATTTACCTCTTTTGTCTATTTTAAACTTTATTTTGTAAATTATGATTGAATCGATGTATATAAAATATTTTCACAGTGAATCATTAGTAATGTTTTCATTGAACATGTCCATGTATGCATTATGAATCCAGATTGAATTGTTTATTATTTTTTTAAACATTCATAAATTAGGTTTTTATAAAAAAAATCATTTAACCATTTGCGAATGTTTCATTGTAATAACTACGTTGGCCCAACAATTTGCCATCTGACATTGTAAAAAAAAGGGGTCAACATTGGGCCAACCTAACCAACCAGTTGTTAAGGTTGGCTGTTAGTTGGCAAACACTAAAAACTACGTTGGCCCAACAATAAGCCATCTGACATTTCAACATACGTCCAACATTGGATCAACCTAACTAACCAGTTGTAAAGGTTGGCTGTTAGATGGCATACACTAAAACTACGTTGGCCCTTCAATATCCCATCTGACATTTTAACATAAGGCCAACGTTGGGCCAACCTAACCAAACAGTTATTAAGGTTGTCTGTTAGTTGGCATACACTTATAACTACGGTGACCCAACAATATGCCATCTGACATTTCAACAAAGGGCCAACGTTGGGCCAACCTTATCAACCAGTTATTAAGGTTGGCTGTTAGTTGTCCAACACAGTTGACCAACGTAAGGTTACCAACAGTTGGCCAACATTGGAAAAAATATTGGGCAAACGTTGGCCCAACTATGTCTTGCCATCTGGGATGTGAGAGTTAATTACGAAATAACTTGTCCATGAACTTATTCAATTTTGCTTACCAACGAAAATTGACACCCTCGTTTTTAATTGATTTCACAGTTTTAGAGGGAAAAAATAATTCTCTCGCAGTCCAAAAAATTCTTCAAAAATTAATATTGGCTACGCTTACATGTAGTTACAGAAAGGGACATTATCAGGGTATTTTTTCCCAAGGATTAATAGGATTCAAATTCTTGTTGACAATAGAAATGTTAAAGTCATCATGTTTATCATAAAGCTTGGTTGTTAGATTACCATTAACGTCCTCTTCAAGTAAAATATCTAAATACTGGTATAAAACAGATGTGTCAGACTCTTTTGTATCTATTATTTCAAGCTCACCGGGATATATCGTGTCGACATAGGAAATGTTAATTGTTAATTGACAATACGTCGTCGATATATCGAGTTGAAGGTCGCAAAAAGTGTTTTCTACTCTTCACGCATAAGAGTTTGCACACATTTTGCTTTATATGAATACAAAAATGAGTTTGCTAATAAAAAGTACAAACTTTATCTTCTGTTGTGATCTGTAATTTAAGCTATTTTACCTTCACCGAATCTTCATAATTTAATAATTTTAGATTGGAATTTAAGTTATTTTGCCTTCACTGAATCTTCGTAATTTGATAATTTTAGATAAATGTGACTCCTTCACCTGCAGACACCTCAGATGTAATCGGTACGAAGTGAAGATCTGTGACAAAGGAATGTGTAAATGTCAACTTAATCCATGTAAGTTTTATATCCATCTGCTTTATTAGGTCTATCAAATTATATCTTAAGAGAAAGATAATGTTTTATTTCGGCTTACCACAAGCAGTAATTGTGCATATGAAGTTACTCGTATTTTACCAACACTATTTTTGTCTTAAAATGCCAACCAATATTTAGGAAATAAAGATATTGCACAATATTTTACTATAGAACCTTTCAACTGTAAAATAACAGAAGTGTAAACTTACATCTTCATTCACATTGTCAACTCAATCCTTGTAATTTTTATTTCATCTGCTTTATTATGTCAATCAAATAATTGAAATAAGAGAAAGATGTTTTAAATAATAAATTTTTAAATGTGATCACATCTTTAACGTTTTTAATTTGTGATTTTTTAATTGCTAAAAATTGTCGTTTTAAAAAAATATATAAAATCCTTTTAAAGTACTTCATACATTAGAAGTGTAAACAAAAAAGAGTTGAATTGTCCAATTCTGGTGAAGTTAAGATTAGTCAAACTTAGTTAAATATATATATTTTGGAATTTGATTTTACATAACTCCGCTCACCCTTAAATAAAACAACAGTATTTATACGATATGAGTCGTTTATCCGTCTCAATACTGATATGCATTTAGATATTTCGCGTTATCATATCCAGCGTCGTATGCAAATAAATGTCTCTTTGATCCGAATTTTTTTTCACATTTTAAAATATTTCTTTGCATTAAATTAAAAAGTAATGAGAAATGTTATTATTTCAACCTATATCATACAAATACAAATTTTATCTCCTTAGAAATATTTTTTCAAAGAAATGAAACAATGTTATCGGAATATCACCTGAAAATTACAATTTTAATTCACGGTAACTCATGATCACTCGGTAGAGCACTCGCTCCGTGATCGGAAAGTCGTGAGTTCGAATCTCGACCGCAACTGACCGAAGTCGATTTTTGTAGCAACTGTTCTTTTGACATGTGCCCGGCAATTGAGGGGAAAAGTGTGGGGCTTTCGAAAGGGACATTAAAAACCGGGGTTGCATGTCACGGTAGGCCTTAGCACGATAAAGAACCCTCACTGTTCAATGGATCTAGGTGTAGTGTAAAAGTCAAAATTTGAAGCCCATCACTCGAATATAAGACGTCTCCTCATGAATGAAAAATTCTTGAATGGTACGCAAACAACATACATGTGTAAATAATCAATCAGTGAATCATACTTACAATTTGAAACATCATGAGCTAGATGTTCTTTGAGCACCCATCCCTTCCATGCACGTATAATAACAAAGTCAATGTTTTGATTAAGGAAATAGAAATGTTTATAATTGGATAAATCGATAAACAATCTGGTAGGAATTGTTTATATGAAAGTAACGAGATACTTATTGCAGACTGCTTTTTAAATCAATTTCCTACAGCCTGTGATGCAAATCTAGGACTGAATGACACTTGTACTACTTCCAACACAGTTTTAGAAGAAAAGGACTTGGATGGGACCAAACGCTATAGAAAGTGTACAGATGATAACCTTTTTCCTATTTGTGTGGACGGGCGATGTCAGTGTATATATTGGAAAGTATGTGGTTCTTTTTGTTTATTTGATTGATTTGTTTAGGTATTGTTTGTTTGTTTGCTTGTTGTTGTTTGTTTTTTTAGTCGTCAGATCATTATATCAACTGTTATCATTCTCCAGAAGCTCCCATTATCTAAATTTGTCTAACAATCTAAAGAAAGTAAGCTTCTGGCATGTATTTTGTCTTAATCGAATAAAATCTACTTTTGTACATACAAGTATAAGTTACGTTTCGGTGTACAATGGATTGAGATGTGAAATCCTTTTACTTCCGGTTCTATTAAGTTTGTGCAAAGATGATTATCAAGAGAATCTTTAAGTTGAACGACAACAAAATCTGCTGTATCGACGACAAAATCTGTTTTTAAAGTTGATATTTTGCACACTGATGTGTGCGTTTTAATATCACCATCTCAATAATCTCAGTGTGGGTTGATAAATATTGATAAACATATATTCTAGGTCATTCATTTAGAGTATGATGATATATGCAGAGACTTACCAAAGTTAATGGCACATAGATAATAGCTCTTTAAAGAAACTTTTTACCAAGAATTTAGAAATCATTTTTTTCTAAATCAATAATAATGATTTCTATTCATTTTTCTGAGTAATTTAATTCGCTTTTGTTTCGTCTGGAGAGTCTTCCATATTTTCACCCCATGTATTTAAAACAATGAAATCTATTTTTTACGTCTTTAAATATCTTAGTTCTTTTAAACATAATTTTGTGTGTGCTTTGCTTGTTTTCTGAGCTTAATTATATGTGCCAGAAAATCACTAGAAAAGCAAATTTTGTTTTGCTACTTTTCAACTACTAATCAAAACTCGGTGGGGGAAATATTAAAAATAAAAAGATTTTCTTTATTTTAAATTATATTTCTATCGCTGGACAGTTTTTAATTGTTGATATGCTTGTTTAAAATATAATGCTCAGTTATATGAGAACATAAACTGGGGTTTGTGCAGGCCCCTTAACAGATATATATTTCTATTAATTCCACATAAATAGATCATTTTTTATGATAGCAAGAAAACAAAAATTTAGACTCAGTTTTAATGAGATACATGACATTGTGTAATAATATATTTTTGCATCAAAATATTGTGTCAAGCATTTGCAATCTAATAATGTAATCATTGTTTCATCAATGAACTTCAAATGTAGTTAAAAAATAAATCATTTGCTTCACATTTGTTGTTTCTGCGCTCGATAAGGAAATGAATGGACGGCGTTTATAAGGACTAGCTTACATACATGTCATAAAATGCTAAAACTGTGGGTAGAGTTTAACAACGTTAACAATAACAAATATGACTGTTAATATTGGTGATGAGAAAAAAAGTATGCCACACACTAGAACATCAATACCAAATACCAAAAAATATCATTGACGTATAAAAAAAATGGTGAAAATTTAAACCAACCTCTTGACACTGCATTAAAAAACCCACATGATCCCTCCTCTGATAATTAAAAAGGTCCATGTTTGCTTTTGAATTCATATATTTCTTTATATGTTTATTTTACCTTTCAAAATATGGTTATGTTTTATAGACACCACCACCACCATCGACAACAACGGCCACCACAACTGCTAGAAGTGGTAAGTGATATACAACCAAAAAACATTATAATTTATAATAACTGTTGAACATAAAATGAAACCTTTGAAGTCATGTTTATGTCTTCAAATTAACACCTCCTCTCCTGATAATCATGTCAATGAAGTTATTCAATTTTGTTTACCAACGAAAATTGAACCTTCGAGTTAAATTGGTTTCACAGTTTTAGAGGTAAAAATAATTCTCCTGCAGTCCAGAAAATTCCTCAAAAAATTGATATTGTCTACACTTACAAGTAGTTATAGAAAGGGACACTATCTGTGTATTTTTCCCAAGAAATAATAGGATTCAAATTTCTTGAAGTAATTCAATAATAATTATCTTATCAAGCATTGATTCAATATATATATATATAGAAGACTGGAACTGAGCAACAGAATTGAACATAAAAACATACGCATATTTTTTTTTTTTACATTTCAATCTAAACATACTGCATATAATGTATCTTAAAGCTAATATAATGTATCTTAAATCTTTAAAAAAAAACATGTAACCGAAAATTTTAGATTACTTTGCTTTATTATTCTTGTTTAAAAGTCAGCATAATTCAATAATAATTATCTTATCAAGCGTAGATTCAAAATATATGGGAGACTGGAACTGGAACTGAGCTACAAAATTAAACATAAAAGCATACGGAAATTTATTTTTTTTTTACCATTTCATCTAATTATGCTGCATGTAATATATCTTAAAGCTAATATAATGTGTCTTTAACTATCTTTAAAAAACATATATCCGACAATTTTAGATTACTTTGCTTTATCATTCTTGTTTTAAAGTCAGCTTGTTCAAAATGTATACGAATTATAAGTTTGACACTTACCCTCTTTATAACTCTGGATAGAAGTAGAATTCATAATATGTTTATGAAAGAGCCAGTTGCAGGTGATGAATAAGGATTTATTTGAGATATTTTGTTGAAATCTATAATAGGAGTTACACCTCTAACTGAATACTGCTTAGAAAAAATGTGTGATTGCTTTATTTTACAAAGATTACAATATTTAGTGGAAAATACCCTCAGATTTGTCCGTAAGCTATTATGAAATTCATTGTACCATAGTAATATTGTAACTAATTTCTCAAACACATTTCGGATTCACAAGGATGCGACGAGATTATTAACTTGACAAAAATTTAATAATAATTGTGTTAATCACCTGCGCCGAAGCGATTTCTGTGAAACTTTTCAAAAAAGTAAAAATGACCGTCACCTGATCATCGATGTCTTGTCATATAGTAACAAATCTGTTTATATAGCCTAGAGATTTCTCTTTATGAATTGGCCATACTTGAGTTCATAAGACGTATATACGATGGTCCTTAAAAAACTATGCGGACTTGCACAGAAGGTATATTTGACGACATAAAAGGTCAAAATATCACACATAATATAAAAGAATCTACACATCTTTATGGTCTTCAAAATTATACGTATATCAACAAAATATTGTTGATATCAAATTTGGGTGATTTATAAGGACATATCATTAAAAAATTAGCAGAAAAATCTTCGACGACATGGGCATTTGAAAAAAATATAGGAGCTTACATTTTCTCAAGATTTTCCTAAGTTTTCCGGTAAAATATGAGTTACATTATCTAACATCCATAAACCATCTTAACATCCATACACCATTTTTGTCAAGTTTAAAATCTAAGAAAAAAATACGTAAAGCATAATTTTTTGTTTTGAAACCGAACACTGCAGGTACTGCAAGTAATTATGAAATATAGTGTGACATTGGTATTTCTCATTCTGTTCTTTACAATCCGGATAAAGTTTTCTTCCAGTCCTCCCGTATGGCCTTTTTAAAGAGGCCTGACGGGTCAAAAATTCCAAATTGTTATTTGAAAAGAAATTGCACGAATACCCTAATTCACTACATGTTTTATTATGCATGTTTTTGGATCCTATAATGACGATATCTCGAGCATTACACATAATTTAACAAAAGTGTCGTGCCCCGTCAATTCAAAAGACGTCAATTTCACTGACTTTTTCCAGGAATCGTAACGGAGAAAAATCACTATATTTTTGTTAGTAATTCAAATATCACGTCGGAAATCTAAATACATAGTAATCGAACAATATAAAAATACATTTGAGAGAATTTTGGAAAATATCTTAAAAAATTAATGAGTTTCATTTTATATTCCGCATGCTTTTGTTTCAAACAAAATGCCATGCTCCGTACCTCTACATCAGCAATATCAACACAGCGATAATTTTAGAAAAAAAATTTCAAAATACAGAAATTTTGCCCAAAATTTATTCGAATTTTACAGATACATATTTCAGTGAAATTTCACATCTATATGACGTCTATAAGAGTAGCAGGGTCTGCGTAATTTTTGAACGGTCCTCGAATAACTCAAAATCGACCTTGCAACAAAGCGTCACATTTTGAGAGCGTTTAAAGCTATGGGAAGCCTTAATACTACTGCATACTCAATGAACCTATCTTTAGAAATTTCTTTGCAGAAGCATAAACATGTAATAATAATGAAAACAGTAACCTTGCCTAAGATTGAATAAGTTATTACATTCATTGTTCAGGCAAAGAAATGTACTTTAATGTATGTTGATAGCTGCTAGGAAAAGACTTTCCGAAAAAACATCAAATGGTTCGAACTGTAATATTACCATTTACAAATAATTTTCCTTTAGATCCTTGACCTATTTTTATATCCATATGTAGCAGAATTTGTGCAAAATCTTATGCATGAAAAGAGATTGAAAACTTGCTCACAGTGGACTTCAACTCGAAGACGTACTGTCAATTAACAATGGTAATTTCCATTATAAGCTTGAGATAAAAATTACCACAGATTGTGATACAGCTTGTTTCATATTTGGATAACTAACAACTGGCTGTATGATAATCCTGATGATTTTTAATTTTCTATCGTCAACTTTCCTTACGTATGCAGCAATATACCTAATGTAATTACCTGCATACGGAGTTCATATCTCTCAGTTTATTTGATAAGAAAGAGCATGATCTATTTAAGAGCAATTTCTATAACGTGGTAAATATTGACAAACAAGTTGATATTCTGAATGCATTTTAAGTCGTCGAATAGGCTTTTTATAATTGCCTTCTTTGACCGAGTGCCAGAAAGCTAGGGAAGATATTTGTACTTAGTAAGGCAATTTGTTTTGAAAGATTGTCTACATGTATCTACAATTAGAAAAAAAATTACTTTACTATGATATGATCATGAAATACATTTGTATCCAAAATATCGTTTACTTTATTTGTAAAAATTCGATATTATAAAAACATGAAAAAGGAGGCACGCATACTTTATCTATATCAGATAAACGACTCTCCAAAGGAAGAAGACTCGGTTGTGATAGTTATTATCATATGCTAATTCTTGGAAAGAAAATCCTTATTTACTCAACTTATTATCGAGATTGGAACATTTCTGACAAATGGATTTTTTTTTCATAAAACTTAACTTGCATGATAAGAAATTAAGCTCTCGGAAAAGTCTTTTAAGTTCTTTTAGAGAATGCTACAGAAAGTCAAGTGGCCGCTTAAATCACATGATTTTTGCATGGATGGAACAGTGTTAGATGAGCATTATAAGAAGAGAAGACTACTGTGAATATATATTGGACACCGAAACCGAATGTTATGTCTTCCGTTCAATTAGTCGTGGACTTCTTTATCACCCCTCGTATTGTTGTCATTCCCATTTTCTCTTTTCCTATAAAAAGCTTTGCTGATTTTTTTATTTTCAAGCGGTTAGCGTGTTCGCTAACCACTTTATGGCATGTATTCAACAAGATTACGCATTTTCAAGAACAACCGGAAACCTAAGGATCTATCTATGAAAAAAAATTGCAACTTTTCCGATCTTTGACGGAAATACCCGAAAGCCTGCGCTTAATTATCTGGGGTTACATGCAAAATTGCAGGGGCAAATTTGGAAGTGAAGATGAGAAAAATAGTTCTCTATAATAATAGATTATTTAGGTACATTTAGCGTAGTGTTTGGGTCCTAAGCTTTTAGTTACATAATCCAAGTGCAAGTAGACATAAGTAACATCGTTGGACTGAACATATATAATTGAACACATTCTTATCAAATCAGTGATTGCAGTGTTATATTTTGTTTATTATTTATCTTTGCATTGATTGTTGCAAATACGGGCTGTGTTTTATTGGTTTCTTCACTCTGAAACGTACACATTTAATTCCCGACACCGCAAGAAACTGTTTTGCCTTTGGCTAATTATCTGTCATTTTATCGAAGAATTTAGTAAGGCCTATTATTTGAGAAAATTTGAGATAATTTAATAGTGAAGAGAAACCAGGCCTATTGAAAAAAATCATGTAGCTTGCTGCACAAAAAAAAACAAAGTTGTGTACAACTTCTTTACTGATCATGAAATATCATGTAAATAAATTGGGTTTATTTTCATCACTTCTCATTTGCTTACTTTTATCATTGTCCCAGTATCTAATAATAATTTGAATCAGAGTCATCAGTTGCAATTTTACAGCAAACAGATGGAATAGTTTTTATTAAACAATATGAGTGAAAACTGATGACAATATTTATTGGAACTACCCAGAATACTTATGAAAACAGCTGAGAATATTGGAGAACAACTGAGAATAATTAAAAGAACTACTGAGAATATTTATGAGAACTACTGGGACTACTTTGCTAAAATCGACTGAGAATATTTATGAGAATTTCTTAGAATAATTACAAGATTCATGAAAATATTTATGAGAACTACCGAGTAAATTTAAAAAAGAAAATAGTTGTTATCAACTTTAAAAAAAGTCGGCTAAAAATTTCTGAAATCTGAAAATTTCATAAGAACAATTACATGAACATGATGAATTTTCATAAAACATGCATTGAGATTTCTTAAAGCATATTTTGAGGCATCTTTGAGTATGGAATCATTCAATGTTATGAAGAAAAAAATCGTTCATCAACCGAACATTTGAACTTTTGCAGAAAATAGCACTCGTAAGAACTAGGATGATGAACAATCAATACACATGTGTCACAAACTACTTTATTTATATTGCCATTTACATATTAACATTTGCTGGAAATCTATGTTAGGTTTTTTTTTTTAATTTTTTTTTTTGTTTAATAATATCCTATATATGCAAGTGTTCAAAACAATACTTTGATCAGTTGATGTAGTAATTACTTGTAGTCAAGGTGATGATAGGTTTTCTTTTTGATCAAGATGGAGGCAGTGTGTTACAGATTGCAAAAATTCATGATGAAAACCTTGCTAAAGAATATTAATGATTTAAATACACATGACACGAATACAATATTGATGAGGGGTGACACACTGTACAGAAAAGTGCACACAGAAGATTAAGTTAATGGTCTATTGCATGAAGAATTGCCTGTTTTTATTATTTATGAGGGTAATTGTTTTACATTTCGAAAACCAAGGTTTGGATGCATGTAAATAAAAATTAAAGGTGGCATAGATGGACTACTCCCACTGGAATTTAGTTCTTGCAATGTCCAGGCGTAAAAATGCATGCATCATCATTTTCCATTCTGCAGAAGTTACTACATTCTCAGTTTGGTCGTAACTTTGCTTTTGGTTCACGTAGTAGAGGAGAAGAGGAACAGCAATAGTTTCAGTCTTCCAATAACTGCAGAATCTTTGTTCATTCTTGTTCATTTCTTAGGTGTCGTCGTGCGAACAGGGAATTAATTTCAAAGAATTAATCAAATCCATATTGCACCTAGACTTTTTTTTAAAATTTTTTATAGCATTCTTCATCAGTGAAATTTATCCGCACTTGCACATTTTCTGCTTATGATTTTCCCATGCCAATTTCAAAGCAAGCATGCTTACCGCTTACCAGTAGTTTCAGTACTTTGATTTTATTTTTCGATCATTTTAAGCTTTTTGGCGTAATGGATATCTTGTCAAATGGTCGGAGTAAAATTTTTCAAAAGTTTCACCAATTCACTTAAATTCGAATGAACCAGAAATTTATATCATGGCTTTCATAGCTTTCTCCCGTTGTTATTTAAAACTATTGAGTTTCTCAAAACAGAATTGTGACAATAACTGCGTGAAAATGTTAATGTGTGTTTTTATAGTAATATTTATCTAAAAATAATAATCCTTTATTCTATTTCAGAGGGTCATTATCTCTTTTCCTGACATCTAAAATTCAAAAACAAAAATACGGCTAAATGATTGTCAATTGATGCTTATTTCTATTTTAAAATTTAATACATATTTATATTGTCTACTTCTGTTCATTTAATATTCATGACTATATGTAATTGTAGCTGTCTGCACCTCCAGAGATAACTGTAACCAGGGCAATACGTTTATGGTGTTCCCTGGCTGGAAAATGCCTTGTCCAGTCGATCACATTGATTGTTATAGCAATACATGCTACTGTTCTCCAGACAGGGTAAGTTCTTGATTAATGATACATATACTATTCTTGTCATTTCTTATTTACTGCTTTATATATATATATATATATATATATATATATATATATATATATATATATATATATATATATATATATATTTTCCAAACCTTTCGATTTCTTCTCCGGTACCACTGGGTCATTTAAACTAAAGTTGCCAAAAAGCATGTATGGGTGAAATGATTTTAAATAAAGGATCACAATAACCTCTTTCAAGCAAAAAAAAATTACGATTAAGTGTACATTTGGTGGAATCTTTTTAAAATGTCCTTCTTAGATACCACTGAACCATAAAAATGAAAATTATTCAGTACATGAAGCTTTTCTTTACGGTTCTTAGATGAAATAAATGGATATAACAAACTAATTTCGAAAAGTATTCAAGATGAAACGTCAATAAAACAATGCAAAACAGTACCAGAGCAAACACGATCTATCAAACATCAGATGTGGTATCAGGTGCCTTGGAGAGGAGTGTATATCCCCTGTCAACCGGTCATTCCTGCTTTGTGTGCATTGTCATGATCGGTAAATAAGAGAAATCCGTCGTCTATTCAGTGTATGAAAATGAGGGACTAAAAATTAGTACAAAAAACTTTTCAGTCAGCATTTGCATCAATTGTATATTATATCTGATGACAAGGCCATTGCATCGACCATATATAGAAATTACGAAGTGATGGCTTTAACAAAACTGCTGATAATCTTTTTTCCTCAATTTGTTTGTCAATAATTTTCCTCGTTTTAAAAATTGTTCATACCTAAAGCATGGTCTTTGATTTTGGAATCAACTAGGATATATAAAACCTTTGTATGCAGACGATGAAGGCATAAGGCTGAATAAGTAAGGGAAGTTGACGAAAGAAGAAATAAAGGCATCATCGTGTTTGCTTGTTAGAATACCATTAACGTCTTTCTCAAATAAAATGTCCAAATTTGAAGCAGGTGTGTCACACTGACTCTGTTGTAATTTTATCTCAAGCTCATCAGAATATATATGTGTAGCATCGACATAAGAATGGAGATTGCTATTCTTAATTGATACGTCGTCGATATATCTAAATGTCGAGTCGAAGACCAAAGCAAGTGAATACTTGGTTTCGAGAGCGTGATTTACAATGTACGTACGAACAATATAGGATTTAGCACAATTCGGCTTCATATGAATACAAAAAGAGGTCTGCAAATAACGGGACGAAATTCGTACCCGTGGAAATTCCAAAACATTATTAGAAGACCTGGTCTCACAAAATAACAGATATTTCCAATCAGAAACTTACGCATCTTTTAATATCAACTTCAGATTACTTCTGTGCACAATCAGAATGCTTTTTTAATAAAATAAGTTGCAATTGGTCCATGACAAGTTAAGTAAATTTTAAAGTTTACGAAAGTCAAGATTGTTCAAATCATGACCACTGGATGTAGAATGGCGCCACAATGGGGGATTAAAGGTTCGTATATAAATATATCAAAAGGAAAAGTGAACTTAAGTAATTCATTATGGGCCCTTTAATGTGCCATTTACATTACCAAATCGTTCACTTTTAGTAATATTAAAAAAATAGTGGATATTTCTATTAAATATTTTTAAATGCCCGTGGATAGCTTAAATCCGGAAAAGTTGTACCGTACCTTCTTTGAGTTTTTTTTTTTTTTTTTTTTTTTTTTTTGTTAATTAAAGTGAATAGATATTCAAATGGACACTTGAACAATCTGGTGGTGGATAATAGTCGCGTGCGTTTGCGGAATGATACATTTTGTGCCAAATCTATTTTTAAACAATTGAATGGAGTTGTTTAGTTGCCATATTGATCAAACAAAAAAATTGGTACTCTTGCATTTAAAAAAAACCCTAGGATCATTGAATTTGAAATTAAAAACGGAATGTTTAAGTGGCTTTCAATACCTGTTTTACTGTCTTACATGAATGTTTGACACTTCTATGAATGACACTATAAACTCCCTATACCCTCTCTTTACCCTCCCGTGTTCTTGAATATACAGCTCAAATTAAAGTAAAATACTCCCTAGTTCATTTAACTATTAGAAAAAAAGTTCCAGCAATATCATTTTTGGAAACTCATTGTATACTATGAAAAGAAACAAAACATTATAGTGTTATTTTAAAAAATAAAGTGTAAAAATTATGAGTAATGGACTTTTACGAGAAGCAATGACTTTCCAAGTTTACGGTTTATTTTTGACATTTAAACCTGCATTATGTATGGAGGTATGGAAATGATAATAGATAAGAACACCCTTTTAGGGGTCAAAGGCTGTGAATTCCGAGAGTCGAGGGTAGGGTGGTTGTCGTTTTCCTAAAGGAAAACCGATTTAAGGGGGGACCTATGTCCGAAAAGTCTTTGTGTGAAATTTTCAAAGCTTTGACATTTCTTTCCTGACCACTTGCTTTAAATTTTTAGGCATTAAAATAATACCTTTATGTGCTTATTTTTACACAGGAGCACGTGCAAAAACAGTGTGTAATGCAAAAAATTGATTATCTTTAGACATTATTGTTTTACTCCAAATATGCGCTAAAAAGAACCAAAAATGTCAAATCACAATCGAAATCAACATGTATTTAATTAATATGACTTGTATCTTTAAAATGAAGGCAAATTCATTGTAATTCATCTCGCATGAAAAATTATAAAGGAGAACAATGTAAGTATCACCCCATTTTCTTGTCGTATTTTTTACAATTCCGACATGCATAACAGGTAATATCTTAAAAAGTCTTTGTGTGAAAATGTTGTAATTAATATTTTTTAAAGAAGTCACCCCTCTCTTTATTTTAACAAAGAAAAAAGTACACCTTTATGATATAATAAACGAGAAAAATGACGTTTTCTTTTATTTTCGTTCTCTTCTGTCTTAAATATTGACCTTTCTGCACTAAAAAAAGTAAGTTAGCACTGACAAATATCTGAATATAAATCTATTTTCCAAAAAATCGATTATTTTGTTTTGATAAGAAATAATTTAAACAGATAAATCCCTACTTCTTCATTCTAATCATTCAGCCCCCCCCCCCCCCTTTTCCCCGTCAACAACCAACACCTAATAGAACCTAGGAATGACTTTATACAATAAAATCTACATCTAAATCGATAAAACATATGTACAAGTACATTCTTATTTTTTTTTTTTAGTTTTATCCAGAAAATACAATTAATGGTAATCATAAAATTTAACATATTTCCCTGATTAAAGCCGCTGTCTTTGCTGAATTTTATCTTATAATTTTTGCATTTTTATATCAGCATATCATGAAGGTATTTCTTCACAACTGAAATTGCTATGAATTATCAACCAAAGGAAGAGAATTCTAATATTAACAAACTCCATAAATCAAATAAAATTGTTATAAATGATAAAAAAAATTCTTTTTGTAAACTGTGTACTTTATTGATTAATAACAATGTTATGTCTATAATCACAGTTGCAAAAGTCAGTGGAAAAAAACAAACGTCGCTATTGTGACGTCACATAACGCTGCTTTGACGTAGAACGACATAGATCCTCCCTTAAGCTTTGAAATAACCAGTTTTTTGGTTGAATAAAATGTTGGGCTAAATATTTATATCGAAAAAGGCTTCCGTACATTGTTCTAGTGTAAGAGTAAGCTGTCAACAGTGGAAGTCATCGCTACTCGCAAAAGCGCAGTTTCTATACTAGTAAATTCTATTAAAGATTTGCTTAATCATGAAAACTGTTGTGGCTTACAATACAGTAGACACGTTGTTCTATACGTTGTCCAATTACCCTCCAAGCGATATCATTTAAAGTATATGCATTTAAAGTAAATTATAGCAAAACTCTGAAATTGTTTATATACTCACAGTACTCCATAATCGGTGTATTATGTGTAGTCATTTGTCTTAACGGACAGTGTTCTCTTTCTCTTCTTCTAATTCAACTTCACAAAATGTGTTGTGGTGTTAAATTAAGTTAACCATCCGGAAATTGAGTACAGATATGCAACTTTTTGTTTAATTAAATCAGGTAACGACCACAGAACTGCCAACAACTCCAACAACAGCGACTTCAATATTAACAACAAAGACATCGATTCCAACAACGAAGACTTCAATTCCAATAACAACGACATCGATTCCAACTACAAAGCTATCAATGTCAACAACAAAGACATCAATGTCAACAACAAAGACATCAACAACAACTAAGGTAATCAAAATGAAATTCATATTTTTTTTATAAACAATAAATGAGTTTCATTTATATATTGCAATCTATAAAACTGCAGCTGACTTTTGTCGATAAAACTTCGGATGCAACCATTCCGTCGACAAGCGATTAGCACCTTGAAATTACTTAAGGTAGAATCTTTGACGGAAAAGTCTTTATCACAAGACTTTTAAAAATGATAAATTAGCACTTGTTTATCAATTTCATGATAAACATCACAACATTTACACACAATCTTCTATTCATTTTTGATTCAAATTCATTTCATCAAGAAAGTGTTCTATTTAGTTGTCAACCAAAGATTTCGTAGGATTTTGGCATTCCCTCAAAATAGATTACATTGTGTAATTTGAATTTCAATACATGAGATAGTTTTGAATTTGTTCATTTAAAGTCAATGTCTTGTAAATGAAAGGCGCCTGCGGGTTTCTCTAATTTAAGAATTGCATCCAGTCATTTAGCTTTAGAAACAAAAATATATAAATTGAGTATAGGTACATATATAGAATACTTTAGCATGATTTTGAAATTGTATTCCATGATCTTCAAAATGCTTTATTTCTAAAGTACGTGAAAAGTAACATTATATTAATTATGATGTCAAAGTGGATCTAGCACGGGCTAACCGAATGATGTCATTCGGTGTAGGTTAATGAATTTACCGCCCTTCAAAACTAATGTGCTTTATAGAAGAAGAACCTATTGTGACGTCGCAAACTGAAATAACACAAACTAACAGTGCGAGTAAAAAAGTAACAAATTAATTTTCAACGCATTTTTGTTCTATTTTCACGTTTATTTAACTGAGTTGATTTTTTTAATGAATTGTGTCAAAACAATGTATATTTTGTTGTTCCTTAAGTATTGACAATGCAATTAGTTCCTAATGTGCATTCTAACGCGGTGACAAGGTATCGCGAGAGAGAACGTCATGGATTTTTATTCGATTTCATAAAGCAAATTACACTGAATGTTAATATATAATTACGATAAACGTAAAGAAACCATTTTTTATGAAAAAAATTTTGAAGAATTTTCATCAAGTATACTCGGATGGTATAAACACTAGTCATTCCATAAAACTTATCTTTATCTCTATGAAAACTAAACATGCTGAAGAATATTTCATTGAACAACACGCATATTTTTGTAGGTAACGACAACTGAGAAGATAACAGAATCAACTAATAAAATGCCAGTTACAACAGCTTTGCCAGCAATAGTTACATCAATTCAACCAGTCTCTTTCCCAATACATACTTCTGGTATTGTTTGTATCATTTTATATATATTTTAATTTTTATTGTAATCATTAAAAGGGCTTAAGGTTCATCGATACTTCGATAAGAGGGATAACTCATAATGACATAAATGTTTAATGTAAACCAACAACTTTTATTCGCGGGTATTATCCACGGGTTCCGCAACCTCCTTATACTCGCAAATATTAATCGCCGCGAACCATTCAGTTTGCTGAGGATTTGTAGAGAATGTTTCCTCGGTCGCAGAAATTAATCGTCACAAATTGATTACAAACTGATGAATCGCGATTTTTTTTTTTTTTTTTTTTTTGCCCTGCAAGCTATCGTATACTTGTAATTATTTTACTATAAAATAAATTTCTTTCGGAAAATTAAAGTTAATCAACCTTTGATATGGCGGATCAGTGGGTTTATGAATTTTAACACTGCATTTTATTTTTTCTGTAGAAAAAGACTTAAAATATCAATATTGATATTTTAATATTTGCATTTGGGAAATAAATACTTTCACTCGAATGGGGGTTTTTTAAATAGTTTGACAAATTGAATCTTCGTTTTTCATAGAAAATTAAATAAGTACAATACCCTGTGTACAAATCTTTTCCGAACGACCGTCATTTTTTTTTTTTATTAAAACGTCTGTCCGTTTTTTTTCCAAAAACATAAACCTAGCAGTATGAATATGATAAAGTTTATCTTTTTAAACGTTCATCTGAGCTTTCCTGATCATCCTACATTCAACAGAAGATTAAATTGTTTCATATGAAAGGCAAAGCCCCCTTGGATAGTTTCAATTGTTCAAATTATGACCCCCGGGGATAGGGCAGGGCCACGATAGGGATTCCAAGATGTAAATTACGAAACAGTTACTAAACAATCTTTATTGCCTGACGTCACGGCGTCAGGCTGTATAAGGATTGATAATTGCTTGATCCGAAACTAATAGATCATACCCAGAGTGCTAGATTTTGTGCAAGCTGATTTACATTGAAAATCTTTTACCTGCATTTTTAAAGAAACTTTTTTCAGGGAAACAATTATTTTACTGATGCAAAATAATGCAGTATTTACTTTGTTTACTCTGTTTGCATGAAACAGATTATTCCATGTGATTTACCGTTTCAACGTGTCCGTGTATCTTTTTTTCTGCATTTCTATACTACTGGATCAGTCCATTTATGTTCTACAATAGGGGTGAATCGCTCTTTTCGCGCCAAATGTCACGAGTAAGCGATCTTGGCGCCTTTCTTGGATTGTTCTATTGTATGAAAGGGGGTGCTAACTTCCATGGAATTTGATAAAGTTTGTTATTGTAACCCAGGTTCCAGACGATTTGACGAAAGAAATTACCTGTGCGAAATCTTGGATTTCTTTTCCACAAAGGCCTAAATGGAATGTTGGTTTTACCTATTTCGTTCTCAAAAAAAACATAGTACCCACGTTTCAGGAAAAAAAAGATCAATGAACACAAACTACTACTGTTTACTTCATTGGAGAAAATGCTTTCCTACAACATATGTATTTAGTTAAATCCATTCTCTAAAATGTTCACAATGAATGATTTGACAACAGATTTCAGAATAGGTGTAGCTTTAAATTTAGATCCAGGTGTAGATCAATCTACTAACTTGCAGAAAAGTCAATCGCATCATCTCTGGTCTTTTCGTCAGAGGTCGAAAAACAAACTCGAATGTATCGACATCATCGGATGTTAAAAATTTATACATTTCATGTTCATAGTAAAAACGGAGTTAGAAGTCCCTTCTATAGTATATTTTAGATAATATCATTACATTGAATAAAGTTAACTCCATATTCCACAGAAAATAGGTCTATATACATCATCCATGCTTTTATTTCGAAGTTTGTGAAAAGGGGTGGGGGGGTGTCATGGCGTATAAATTAACAATACATTTGTGGTCTCCTTCCCTAGATAAGGCCCGAGGAGTGGGACCGAGGAGTTGCGATTGGCAGAAAACCCACATACATTCACCATTCTGTTAACAACTCTTCAGAATGCAGCAAAGGCATCGTTCTTTTACAAGTTAAATAATTAAATATTTTTACAAGGTTCTCAAATAAAAAGACATACCGGTATATCAAACACAAAAAAGAATTGCTCTAAAGGTTTATCACTTCTCTTACAGATATTGATTGATTACGTCAGGCAAGCTTTTTGAAAAGCTGTTACTTGGAAATCTTTTAGAGCCACAAGTCGAGAAAGGTTGAAACATGTTAAAGATTTTTCGGATGGTGTAGATAACCATCCCGGGTTAAGGGCTTTTAACTTGAAATATATACTAGGGAAAATCTTCAAAATGTTTCTTCTCAATATTCACTGAAAGAAAACCCGAAACTTGGATGGGGTGGATTAGATTAAAAATTATTCATATCAAGAACTCAAAGGGAAGGATGGGGTCATAGGTGTTAATCTGGCAAACAGCATTGCTAAAGACTCTCAGTTGAGAATTGTAGATCAAGGGTCTTTTGTAGTGGTCAAACTTTTTCTATAAAAGTACTATACGCATAGTTTTACATGTAAGTCTAAATTAAGTTTTATAGTCTTTTTATCTCAGGAAAAATCATATGACCCGCAAGGTACATACTAGTGATATTTTCTTAAATGCACATTGAAACATTTTTTTTACTTAATTAGGCAAGACATGTAGTCTTTTGACTGATTGTATTGGAGAAATATGTCCCTTGGGAACACATCCATACTGTAGATACAGTCTGACTTCAAATAGTTGCCAATGCACAGGTACGGGTGTACACTGCAAGTGGATTTAGTTTTACGGTAAAACTTTTTCATTCAAAGGTTGATTTTCCGAACTTTTGCCCATTACGATGCAATATTTTATTTTCTTTCGTTGAAATGTTTTCCTATGCGGAATGTTCAGTGTTGCAACCACTATTGAAATAATTATTGAGTGTCGTTATTTCAATAGTGGTTCCAACAGTGCAGAATACTTTCTTCTGTGGTTTCACTTTACTAGCATTCTGCATTTTACTCGTTTTCAATATCCTTTTTCTTTTAGAATTTTTTTTTTTTTTGGTTTTCCATTTTCAATGTTAATTACAAAAATTAGTTTTCCTTATATTTTATTTAACTTCTTTTCACTAAACATGCAAATTTTATTTAGAATTTTATTTTTTACATTGATTATACCAAATAAGGCGCTATAAATGAATAATTTTTAAAATAACACATATTTATTTGGACGTCTTAGAATGTACTGAACACAGCCATTGCTCATGTTCTAGTGGATTACAGCCTCACTGTTCCTTTGATTTCCCCTTGCAGACCTACTTTTGTCTATGTAAAGGTAAAAGAAATATTTACTGGAATATATTTCATTTTGTTTATATGCTACAAAATGTTTAAAAATATATGTACAATAATGATAAAAAAGATTTGGTGATAAATGTTTTTTTTTAAAGATTATTCCTGTGTACTAAGATTATCACTTAAAAAAATAATATTTGACGAATTATTTAAGTAACTTTTATTCTTTCAGCAATACCCGTTCCCGATCCAACCATCAGTGGTAATATAAATATATTGTCCTTTAATAAGCAACACAAAGACATGCTCAGTTTTTGAATGTATCAATATTACTTGTTTTCAGTGCCCAAGGGATTTCATTTCTTAAAGAATTTATAAATAGAAATCCACAGATTCTATCGAGATCAGCCATGAAATCTTGAAAATTGGCCTGTGAAACAATTATCTAAAGCAGTATTAATTTAAACATGGCAAATTGACCAATTTACACGCCATCCCTTTTACACGCTTTTTGATCGGTTGAAATAATTTGATTTACACATATACGCATAATCGCTCTTGTCTGATGTATACACGCAAACAAACCCTCACTCTCTCTCTCTCTTTCTCTCTCTCTCAATTGATCGATCGATCGATATTATCGATTGTTTTTTTTAGTAGTCCGCAAAGTACATAAACAAGATGAGTAATCATCGTCTACACATTGCTGTAAAACAGCAAAGAACTACCGAGAACTTGTTATCTAGCCATTTTACCACATTTGTTCCTTTCAGGCCATCTCATTGGAAAATAGAAGATCAACCTTGTGTTCAATTGGATTGTGCAGCACATTAAAATCATTTACTGTTTTATCTTTATATCAAAAGATTTTATCGTCAGAAAATTTTAGCAAAGGTGTAAAGATATCTTATGCTGCACATATATAATGTTGAAGGATACAAATATTCTTCAAATTTCCAAAAATTACACATACAAGAAAATGTTTAGAAAAGACTGGGTATATTGATGATAAAAATTATTATGTTTTTGAAAATTTTGATTGAAAAATGCAGAATCGTTTTTAAACAGTCCATGAAAAAAACCCTTTTTGTAATTTCCAGATATTAAATACACCAGAAAAAGATACTTTAAATTGAGATATACATGCACATGTGTGCCATCTGCTAATTTACTTGTCGGGACAGATACGCAGCTTCAACTAAGTAAAACAGACAATATCTAAATGTTATTTTTACAGAATGGTTGTTATTTTTCTTTGTCTACGTATGGCTTGCAATAGAGCAGGGAAGATCAGAGAAGAAATATATCATATAAAGATGCCATTTTGAAACCAATATCTTGTTTTGTTGACCATTGATAAAAAAAAAACAGTATTGCCTTATATCAAGATTTTTTTTTTGTTTTATATTAAAGCTTATAATTACTCCTACGAATCAGAAGAAATAAAGAAAAATATTGACTACAGGTGGAATAGTTCCAGGTGCTAGTGGTATATGTAACTTGGAATTCTATAATTCAATTGATCTCCGTTATTAGTAGACCTATTTTTTATTCCTATAAAACAGAATTTGTGCAAAATCTTATGCATGAAAAGAAGAAAACATTTACTGTGGCTTTCAACTGGTCATTTAGATACTGTAAACGTATCATATTTGGCGGTGTATTCTTTTTAGAACTTTTAGCGTAAAAAAATAATTCTGCATTAAAATGCATTAAGGAAACATTCTACCCTAACTTGTTTAAAAATCACTGTCAGCTAAATATCGTACACGTTAAATCTGTATATCGACAACGTTTTGTCAATTAACATTGGTAATTTCCAATATGATGTCGATACGATATATCCTAGTGAGCTTGAGATAAAAGAGATCACAGAGCCTAATTCATTCGTTTCATATTTGGATATTTTACTTGAAAAAGACGTTAATGGAAATCTAACAACCAAGCACTATAATAAATGCGATGGCTTTAACTTTACTATCGTCACCTTCTCTTATCTGCATAGGGAGTGTATATATCTCAGTTGATTCGATACGCAAGAGCATGCTCTACATATGAACAGTTTCTAAAAGGAGGTCAATTATTGCCGAACAACTTGATGAAACGAAAATTTCAGCTGTCTTGATTAAAGCCATCATTTCTTTAGTTCTATGGTCGATACAATGACCTTGTTATCGAATACCATTTATCATTGAGTCAAATGCTGACTGATGTTTTTCATACCAATTGTTAGTCCATTATTTATACACTGAATTGACGACGGATCTTCTGTTATTTCACAATTATGACAATAAATACACGGTGGGTCGTCACATTTATCTTATTACTTGGTTATAAGATTACAATTAACGTCTTTTTTAAAGTAAATAGAAACAGATGTGTCTGACTCATTTATCTCGGGCTCTACTGGATATATCGTATCGATCTACAAAAAGAAATTACATGTACCATTGTTAATTGACAATGCATCGTCGATATATCTGAAGGTCATGTTGAAGGCCACAGCAAGTGTTTTTTTTTCTATTCACGTATAAGATTTTGCATAAATCTTGCTTCCTCCATGTATGATACAAAAATAGGTCTGCTTATAACGGAGCGCAATTGGTTTCCATGAAATTTCCACTAGATTGTTGGAAAATCACTTTTGTTTTTACCAAATTTGTCAATTTGCCTTGCCACGACTCAGCGAAAACAAACTACCATTGCTGTTGGGATGCCTCAAGCTGGAATGGCACAAACTATTGTTGCTGACATTTTGGAGTTCATCGTAACACCATCCAGTCATTACATTTATCGACACGTTTTAAAAAATCTTGTAACACACGGGATCAACCAGGTCCTGGGTGTCCTCACGTGGTGTCGCTTCGACAGGAAAACCACATTATAGACTTGTACATTTGAGATATCGTTTCCAAACAGCAAGTTTTACTGCTAGAAGCTTTCCTGGACTTCGACCAATCAGTCCAACAACTGTGCGTAATCGTCTGTGCAAGCACGACATCAGACTAAGACACCCGGCTGTGGGCGAATTACTACTTCAACGTTATCGTATTACTAGTCTAGCATGTTGCAGACAAATTTGCTATTCAGAATACAGGACAAGAACAGTAGTCTGTTCACTGACGATTCCAAATTCCAATTGGATAGCAGTGACGGCCGTTGTAGAGTGTATCAACGCATTTGGGAGCTGTACCAGGACGTTTGTGTTCTGTAACGGCGACAGTTCGGTGGAAGTAGCCTTATGTTGTGGGTTGGAATCGCAGCACCTGAAAGGACCCATCTATAAATTGCTAATTGAAATTTCACCGGCGTGCGCTATCGGGATGAAATTATTCAGCGCCATGCTATACCCTTCCTACAGGGACAGAAAAATCATATCACTCAACAGCAAGAAAACGCAAGGACACATGTTTTTGTATTTGTTGTCTTGCGTTGGTCAGCTGTTCTCTCCCTATTTCGTCGCAGATCAAGCACGTTCGGGATTAAATGGAACGACGTTTACGTCATTTGCCAAATCTGCCAGCGACTTTGGCTGATCTTGCGCAACATTTCACAAGCATATCTGAGCACATCAATGGCATCAATGAGGCGCCGTTGTCAAATTTGTCTGAATGGAAATGGTGCTGACACATGTTATTAACTTTGTTTAGTGAAGTTTGAATACCAGTGTCTTTCAGTTGTTAATAATTTTTTGTTATTGACGTTAACGTTGATAAATTATGAAACGTTGTAATGAACATAGGCTGAAGAACTGTAGCTCTCAGAAAAAAATATATTGACAGACCGGAGAGCTACAGTGCAACCCATTGAGAATCTGCCTAATTATTTCGCACAAAAAGTGCACTGTATTTCGATTTATTTTTCAGTGTTTTTAAAACTGTCATCTCAAAATATTACTAACCATGTATATATATTCCTAAAATATTCATGTACTGTTTCCACAACAAAACATTTCTTTTAATTAGTTTTAATAGCCCTCCTGGCAATCAAATTGGTATCATAGAAAATGTTGTCTATTTATACTGCCATTTTGATTTGTAAGATATTCGGTTCAACGCGCTGTATTACATGTATTTAATAATGTGCAGTATCTTTTTTCCGCTGGTACACTGTACATGTACCAAAGGAACTAAATTTAAAGTCAATGATTAAATTTTTAGGGATGGTATGAAAATAAACTATATTTCGCCTTATTTTGGTAGTCTGATTGAATTTTTTATTGTTAAATTGAGTATTTTAAAAAAATATTTATTGATTATTAACATGTACCACCATTAAAAAGTATATTTCAAGAATATAAATTGAAGTGGCTTAGAAAAGATTCTCATTAGTTGTGCCGCTACGTTATACGTCACAGAATGGTGTAAGTATTGAAATTTGTTTACATGTATTATATATAATAATAACATCGGTATTACAATGACCTATCAAGTGCGTTTTAATTGTGTAATTCACTTACATGTAAAATTTAATCTGTACGTGTTATAAGATTTTTTTTTTAAACGCAATTGATAGATCTCAAACAACAAGAAATAAAGTTCACATTCTTTCAATTTTTTTTCATTCAATTTTTTTTTAATTTTGTTTTTGCATTACACTTTAATTGATTTGAAGATCTATCTCGTCTTTACTCTGCAGACAAAAACATGTCTGCCAATAGTTATTGTCTTAGTAACTCTGGAGTATTCGTTATCCTTGGTGGCCGAGCAGTCTTTTATGCTGGTTGCACAATATGCCACGGCGCATGTTGTTGGATCGCTTCGATTTCCACATAGAGCATCTCTCGCTACAATTATCGCTCTCCTGTATACAGGGGTATATTTTTTCTTGGCGTTCTCCCATTCTAACGTGTGGCTTTGCACATCAAGCGTGTTGTATTCGTGGTATCGTTTACCACCGAACGTATACGTGACTGATATAACGCCATCTAGTGTGTTTGGATAAAGGTTGGATCTGATGCGGTTGACAATTGTGTAGGCAACAGCTATTTGGCCTTGGCTTGATTCCCCTCGAGCTTCGCCAAACACAATGCGTCCAATTTTCTCAATATCTTCATTGCTGACCTCACTGTGAAAGTAATATGGCACTTTAATTCATTAAAAAAAAGAAAATGAATATTCTACTTGATTTTTCCCACAATGCATGGAAAAAGGTTTTAATGATAGAAATGTAAATTAATACATGTTATCCATATTTTCTAGTGAGAAAGGCTACAACATAGAACAAATTCCAAAATAGACTGGTTTTCCCTCGTATTTTGGATTAAATCTGTCTTCCAACAGAATGGCAGTTGCGTTGTGAATTATTGTTTGCACACTGTTACCGTTAGCTATATTCTTTTTCGTACTGAAATCTGTCCAAGAAATTGTACGTTGCCTATTTCATAGATTTATATAGATAAATTTAAAAATAGAGGTACTGTGAGCGATAAGCTCACTAAATGATACCCCTGCCTCCCATGGCAGTATCCGTATTTTGTTGTGGGAATCCAAAAATATGTGTCAAATCAAAATGTAAAATAGGAGGTGCACAATTGCAATATGTAATAAAGATTCTGTGAAATTTTCATCAAATTTCATTCAGTGGTATGAGAGAGGAGTTGCGGATAAAAGATGGGTATCCCAAAGCGTACCAGACAGACGGACGGACGCACGGACGGACGGACGGACCTACAGAAAGACGGACAGACATTTTGATTACTATACACCCTCCCGCTTTTCAAGGGGGGTATGTAAAATTAAATGTTCGAATTGAACTTTGAGAATTTTTATGTAAAACAATTATGCTGTATAATGTATGATTTGTGAAAAAAGATTTTCACTTATATTGAAATTTAAAGTAATACATATACATGTATTGTCTATAACTTAGGACTTCTTATGGGACTTTTTTAATTTCAAATGCATTTAACTAACATATTTGTATGGAGGTAAATTCAGTTTAATGCTCAAGCATGAATGCATGAATCTGTTTTTCAATTTTCGTAATTTTGTGTGCTTTTAATGTTTGGGTTGATTTGAATTTATGTTTTATTTGGGAAGATAAACAAATTTTCATAAAAGGTTATTCAAACTGTTCATAGAAACAGTAATAAATAACGATCAAGAAATTCAGAGGGTGTTTCTAATATTTGGAGCTCCATTATTTGAAATGCTTTAAAAACTTATGATTACATTATTGAATTTAAGAAGTATTTTCATATCTGCTGATAGTTTATTTAGCAAACATTTTTTTTCAACGGTCTTTAGCTACAAGAAATATGAAATTAGGTTAACAAAATATATATTCAAGTCACATCACATGAATTCAAGAAAACGTTGCATTGAACTACATGTATGATGAACAATACATGTTATCAATATCAAGAACATTTACAATATATACAATTTAGTGTCAACAAATCTATATATTTTCTTAAAAGTCTAAATTCTGTAAAAAAAAAAATCCTTACCAGAATCGACTGTGTGTTCCCTTCAGGACCAAGACGAGTAGAACAAATTTCAGTAACATCTCTAAAGGGGAAAATCCGTATTAATTTTATTACATTTTATCCTCAAATTATATAACAGTCTGTGCATCAATGATGTTGTTTTCCCCAATCGTCATTTTCCCCGGGGAATCGACAAACCAAAAAAAAAAACTAATTTATTTTTGGTCATTAAAAGATGAACATATTAACATGCTATATAAAGAACGCTTATTTACAAATCTATTATATTTCCTATTTCTGCAATGTCGGAAATAAAAAAAGTACATTGTAAAGAAGAGTTTAATTTGGCTACTTTGTTTGAAAGGTGAATACCGTTTAGAAGGCCTACTGCGTTCATTGACTATACTTAGACATATATGTATGAGATTTATAAATTCTTTCGTCAAAATTTAGGTATTCTGTTTTTTTTTTTTTTTTGTTTTGTTTTTTTTTTATGAAAACACATCATACAATTCTAATTGATATATGATATTATTACTTATCTTGCGGTAAATTATCAATGAATAACAGGTGTTAATTACGCAGTACAGTTAAGGCAACATTTTCTATAAAAAGTCACGGAATCCGATACATATAATGTTTAACAGTTTTATTTTCGAGAAAGACATTCTAGTTAAAATAGCTATTTCTTATCTTGAAGAGTATGTCCATCGCTTTTCACATCGGTATTTTTTGACATCATGTGACCCCCTGAAGTCACGTGGGCTCCGATTTTAGGTCAAGAAATGAGATGACGTTACGCACGGTGTTAGTACACATTGACGTTATGACAAAATAAGGTTAAAAAGTCATAGCGTTGTTATAACGTTTTGAACCTTATACATGCATATTTTAGATCTTTAAATGAATTTTATTTTTCAAAAGTATAAAAAAAATAAAATAAAGGGCACATAATGTTCAATGTTTGAACTTTCTTTTTTGAAATATTTAGATGTTTATAAATAAATCTTAATAATAAAATTTTAATCACTGAAATGTCAAAGGCACTCTGTGAATATTCTTCTTTCTATTTTTCTCACTTGTCTGTCTTTAAATAAGGAGAAAATATTAGTAGTTTTCTTTCGACTCAGGTGAGCTAAAAATGAGTTAAAATTTTTATACTTCCTACTTTTCAATGGAACTTGTGTCATTTTGAATTAAAGAAAATAAGTATCAATTTAGTATATTGAGGGAATGAAAAAAGGAGGGATGGAGACGTTTCACCAGTATTGAAAATCTGGTTTATCACAAAAATTCTAAAATCTTTTTATTATTTTTGGCGAAAGAAGGGGGAGGGGGCTCTTATAATGCATGCTTCGTTTAGTAGGGTATTTTTTTGTGGAACGATATTATTTTGGGTTTTCATAATTTTTTCCTTTGGTACATGTGCACATGATGATTAAGTGAAATTAATATAATTTGTGAAAAAATCTCCAACAAGCTCCGGGGTTGAATATTGGGCGTGGGGTGTGGATGGCTCCTGCATGTCCACAAGTACCTGTGAGCTGGTACTTCGGACCTGCATGCATGAAAAAAGCCACGGCGATAATAATATGACGCTCCCGACGTCATATGTACGAAATGGGTAAAATGACGTTTTTCGTACCTGTGACAAAATGGCTACACTTTTATCGATGCTTGCATTTATTTCATGTAGACCATTACTGTAAAGATTGTGTAATAAGTAAATGCAGCATTCAATGTTCTTTCAAGCTGCATACATGATTGCTTTATATCTTACATTATTTTATATATTTTTGATATGTTACTGAGACATATTTAGTAACAATACAGTGACTCGTGCGTGCATAACAAAATGGCTACACTTAAGAAAGCCTTCCTAATATTTACGTTGGAAAAGTAATATAAAATGTATCAATTCAATTAATCTAAGAAATATATGTACTAAAAGATTATTCTCCAAAATTAATATTTGTCTCGGATTTATGTCTGGTACACATCTCCATTTCGGCTAATGTCAGTGTAAGGAAGCGATTTCTTACTGTTAGACATTTTACTTACACACTGTAGATCCAGTCTAAATTCATGAAATTGATAAAATGATGTTAAAAATTCATCAATATCTTAAAGAATGCATATATTCTATTGTACCCCCTAAATTTCATTCAATTCAGAGAATTGTAAGTGCATTTTTTCATACCTTTTAGTTGCGCGAACAATAATTGATGTAACGTAGGACACGGGAATTTCGCCGTAATTGACCAATACTGAGTAACGCCTCATCATAGTAAAAATAATTTTAAATTATTTAAAAGAAAATTTTAAGAATTATTCATTACTTTAGATAACATAAATGATTTTATTTTTAATTTAAAGTAAATAAGACATCGCGAAACCGCCAATTTCTTTGCGACATAAAGAGTTAGATATTATAGTACCAACACCGTGCGCAACGTCGATGTCAAATTTAACCAAAAAGTGCAAGGGCAAGGCAAACAAAAAATTAACTGCAAAATGTTTTATGTTGGCACTATGTATCTATACTTTCTCAAAAGAGATGCTCATTCAGTTAGTTTTTCGATATAATTAAGTTATTCAGCTTAAACAGTCAGTAATGTATGAAAAATAGGATATTTTCCTAATTTCATCGCGAATTATAAATTAACTAAAGGATTACAAAGAAATGAGCATCACTTTTTGAAAACTATACAATAAAATAAATAATTTAAAATAAAAACCTACTTTTTAGATTGTCGCCATGCCCTTGCACTTTTTGATTAAAAATTGAAATCTTGGAAGAGACAATCTAATTTTAGTTTTCCAACGCATCATTGACCCAGCATGGGAGATAACTCTTGAGTAATTGATATAGTTTGTTTACCTCGTAAATTTTAAATAAATATACATGCGGACAGGGCTGGACTCTTTTTTTTACGTAATCAAACGGTATGCATAAAAATCGTTGACATTTCTTTCTTTTCTTTGTATTCGTTCTCCATATATTGTATCATCTTCGCTAGCCAAGGGTTTCCGATCCGATACCTACTCTACAACCCGAGGGTTGTAGAGTAGGTATCGGATCGGAAACCCTTGGCTAGCGAAGATGATATTGTATACATTTAATGTCTTTCAAACCTCCCGCATTTCCTCAAAGATGTGTAAATACATGTAGTATTACATACAAACAGGTCTAAATATTGCCGATATATTTATGTAGAACACAAATGGTTAATTAAAATATAGCTTTCATTATTAATTAATTATATATCTATTCCCCTCTCACACCTCTGTACGCATAGGCGTCGGAACCGGGTTGGGGTGTGTGTGGGGGGGGGGGGGGTAGGGATTAGCCTCCATACTTACTTGCAAATTATATACGTGATGTAGGCATTGGAATTTACCTTTTTCTTTTGGTTAAGCCCCCTCCCCCTTTCAATTAGCCCCCTTTCATTTGCTTCCGACGCCTATCGTACACAACCTTGTGTTAATATTTTTTTTCTTTCTGCTTATGTTCCCCGATCGCTTTCAGTCAGACCGCTTAATGTTAATTAAGTGATATTAACTAGGTTTTAAGTTTTAGGAACTAATTAGAAAGGATTGGGTTATACTCCTGTATTTGTTAAGGAGACAGCCATTTTATTCCGAGGGGGGGGGGGGGGCTAGCGGATTTTAGAAATAAATACTTGCAGATCAGTGATCTCCGAGTTTTTAACATTTTTCTTCATGTTAGACTTTTCAATGAAGGGGAAAATGAATAAATAATATGTCCTTCATTTCATTAATCGGAGGAAATAAATATTAATCTGTTCTTCATTGACATGAAAATAAAAAAATCTGATTTGGAAAAACTCGCCCCCCCCCTTTCCCTCAGAATCAAATGGTGGTCCCCTATCCTATTTTTAATCAATTAAGGGGATATCTAGTCTTCTGGGTTTTTTTTTTAATTTTATTAAAAAATAAATGAACACAATGCACATGCTGGACATAAGATCTTTATGGACATTAGTACCCTCCACACAAAATAGTATGCAAGTTAAGATTTTCTAATCTTAATGGCCTTTTCAACACATGAACAGTAAATAAATTAAAAAGTCAAATTATTTTATTTATCTAGAAAATTTAATAAACATTTTTTTTTCAAATCCAATGATAGACTGTAGGCCTAGGAATGCTGGGCAGGTGCAAATTATTTCCATCACTTCATGTTCTTGTGGATAAAATGAATTCTGAAAATATGAGAAAATCAGGAAATACCATTATTGAAAAAAAATTGTGTTATAAAAAATGAAATTGAAAAATGCATTGAAACATTTCACATAGAATGCATATACATGTTTTCAATTCTTCTGTTAGTTTTATTATCAAAACTTTGTATGATTTACAGCTAATATTGAGCATACCATTTTCCTTAAATTAACTTCCTGCCTGAGTGAATCCATTAGTCCACGGGATGAGCTATGCCTACAACACAATATAATATGCAGTTATTTGCTATGAAATTACTAAATATATATTGTAGAATAAAATGGCATTACATTTTACAAAAAAAAAAAATGCTACATTGTATGCTGTAGTTAATTTATGTAATTCATATAAATGGAGAAAAAAATGTGTTACAAAACTTCTCTGGGAAAGTGAAACTTCTGACATAGAATTTACAATAGTTGATGATAGAATATTTTCTAAAAAAAAAAAAAAAATAATGAGTTTCTCCTTTACCAAAGTGAAAAAAAATGTAAAGTACATGCAAACTTTAAAAATGTAAATTGCTTTGGAAGTATACATACCCTGTGAAGAAATGATGCATTTTTCATTTATTCATTCTTTAAGCCTGATACTCTTGACAGCTACAATGATAAAAATATTATATAAATATTTTAATGTACATGTAATCTAAACAAAAATGAATATTTTTTTCATTACTTTAGAAATTCTAGAAAATTACAACCATAGATCTGAACTGAAGTGGGGCTTCTATGTTTTCAACACAATGATACTGATATTTTTTAAAAAATTTGTGTATATCTGTCTGTCAAAAGACATCATAGCTTGTATCACTGTCGGGTATCCGCGCCGGTTGTGACATGTTTGGATGCGGTGAAAATGGCGTAAAATGTACAAACGGGGAATGCTGTGTACCTTTTCCATGTCTATATTTTGGTAAATATTAATTTTTTTCTCAATTTTTTATTGAAATTCTATAGGTATCTGGTTAACTTTAATGATGTGTTTCAATTCTGTTTATGGAGTTCATTAAATAACTCGTTGATGCACTTTTTTATCGATGCACTTGACATTCATACCCCTTTAGCAAGTTTTAATTCGTGATGTTAAAATAATATCAAATATATTTAAAATCTGAAGCAGCCAAAAGAAAGAAAAATCATTTTACAATTAAGATATCAAAAGTGTATTTTATGTCCCATACAAGAAATGTATTTAAAAACCGTTTTATTTTATGTATCCATAAAAAAATATAGTACGGTTTGGATGATGGGAGTGTTCTGGTTTGGATGCAAATTCAACGTCTATATGTTACGGTTTGGACGGTCTATAGTTTCAAATTTCTCAATCCAATAGAGCTGTTCGAACCAGTTTGCATTTTTAATACACCCTTACATGAAGGAAATGGAGTTTATAATAACATGATATTAGTATCAATTAATAAAAAAATTTCACAGGCACATAAGAAGTCACCTTTCCCTTCTTCATACATTGTTTCTACAGTTGATTTCATATAAAAATGTTGAATCCCTTTTTTCTCCACACGATTTAAAGGAAAGATTTCGATCACATCCCCTTTTTTTTCTTAAAAAACGATACTACATGTCTGATAACATAAAACAAATGTAAAATGTGTTAAATAAAATGAAAAAAAAATCGAATAATGCATATCCCGTCAACAGTCCCGTCCCATTTATAAGGCAGATTATCCCACGTTTCCAACTTTCGTTGATGCTCTTGCATCGCCCGCGAGGCGCACTGGTTATACTAGAGCCTCTGCTCTTAGTCGCGAAGTAAGGAGTCAATCCTTACATGTACGTCGCGGGTTTGAATCCAACTGTGGGAGAGAACGGTCCTTCGGATAAGATAATATAAGGCGAGGCCCCGTGTCGCAGTACGTGCTGGCACGAAAAAGATCCGTCACTGCTCAATGACCCTGAGTGCCGAGTATAGGACATGTGTTCACAGCTGTCTTGAGCGACTGATCGTGTAAAGCCAGACCCACTTTGCAGAGATTTTAAACTTGTAATAAGCTTGCAACATTGATTAAATATGTTATATTCTCCCTCACTTTCAAATGTAAATTTATATTTTAAGTATGAGAATAATAAGAAAAGAACTCTATATTACATACGCATTGAATCCGGGGGGGGGGTTATCATTAAATAGACATGCAATTAACATTGGGGCGTTGGTTACCACCACCACCACCCCCCCCCCCTTTCAACAGGCATATAATCAAAAAAGGGTAAGCAGTATATTGTGTTTAAAAAATGGTAGAGAAAGAAATGACCCCCCTCCCCCACATACACACAAGAAATAGGATTTTCGGGATTGAAAAATTTCAATTCTTTTTTGGTCCATCAATTAGCCCCCCCCTTTTTTTTTGCTTCCAACACCAATATGCCAGGATTGGTACTCGTTATAAACTTTTATTTTGCATTATACTGTATAACTATAATACTGATTAATTTTATTGTAAATAGTTATTTCATGAATCAATATATTCAGAGAATAGTATGTATTGTACATATAAACCGAATATGTCCGATTATGTAATATGAGAATGAAATGAAAAAAATCCCACAGGAATCAGTATACAATATTGACTAAGGGCTAAAAAAGGGGGGGGGGTCGGCTTCTTACACCATTTCCCCCAAATATAAATCATAATTAGCCTCTTGCTGTGGAACTTGTTCATTGAAAGGCCTGTAAACCTACTCTCTTTTTTGCGAGGTTGCAATACAGTCAAGTTATCATTTTATAGTATTTGTTTGTGACCCCCCCCCCTTTTTTTCGAAATATGGTTTATGAAGCCTGATTTGTTACCATTATTTCTTCCTTAAAGATGTTTCTAGGTAAGTTTTAAAACAATTTATCTGGAAACCCCGCCCTTTCCTTTAAAAGTGTTAAAATTGTCTTTTTATACCATAATGTTAAGTATGATTTATATCAAAGAATCTCATCCAAACCGTATCAGAACTTCATCCAAACCGTACACAATTTTGTAAACACTGGCATCCAAACATGTTACGTTGTTCTATAGCATGTCACCATCGGAAGAGTTTCTTTGCATTAAATTCGTGGATTAATGGCAGAGCTACAGGATAAATAATTACTTTTAAACACAGGCTGTCTCTTAGTTGTAAAATTACATACTACAGATTCCATTTAATAAGACTAAATCCTTTCGATGAGTCGAAGCGGTTGATTGACTCCGCCATTTTCACTGCATCCAAACATGTCACAACCGGCGCGGATACCCGACAGTGATTAAATGGAATCTGTAGTATGTAATTTTACAACTAAGAGACAGCCTGTGTTTAAAAGTAATTATTTATCCTGTAGCTCTGCCATTAATCCACGAATTTAATGCAAAGAAACTCTTCCGATGGTGACATGCTATAGAACAACGTAACATGTTTGGATGCCAGTGTTTACAAAATTGTGTACGGTTTGGATGAAGTTCTGATACGGTTTGGATGAGATTCTTTGATATAAATCATACTTAACATTATGGTATAAAAAGACAATTTTAACACTTTTAAAGGAAAGGGCGGGGTTTCCAGATAAATTGTTTTAAAACTTACCTAGAAACATCTTTAAGGAAGAAATAATGGTAACAAATCAGGCTTCATAAACCATATTTCGAAAAAAGGGGGGGGGGGTCACAAACAAATACTATAAAATGATAACTTGACTGTATTGCAACCTCGCAAAAAAGAGAGTAGGTTTACAGGCCTTTCAATGAACAAGTTCCACAGCAAGAGGCTAATTATGATTTATATTTGGGGGAAATGGTGTAAGAAGCCGACCCCCCCCCCCTTTTTTAGCCCTTAGTCAATATTGTATACTGATTCCTGTGGGATTTTTTTCATTTCATTCTCATATTACATAATCGGACATATTCGGTTTATATGTACAATACATACTATTCTCTGAATATATTGATTCATGAAATAACTATTTACAATAAAATTAATCAGTATTATAGTTATACAGTATAATGCAAAATAAAAGTTTATAACGAGTACCAATCCTGGCATATTGGTGTTGGAAGCAAAAAAAAGGGGGGGGGCTAATTGATGGACCAAAAAAGAATTGAAATTTTTCAATCCCGAAAATCCTATTTCTTGTGTGTATGTGGGGGAGGGGGGTCATTTCTTTCTCTACCATTTTTTAAACACAGTATACTGCTTACCCTTTTTTGATTATATGCCTGTTGAAAGGGGGGGGGGGGTGGTGGTGGTGGTAACCAACGCCCCAATGTTAATTGCATGTCTATTTAATGATAACCCCCCCCCCCCCGGATTCAATGCGTTTGTAATATAGAGTTCTTTTCTTATTATTCTCATACTTAAAATATAAATTTACATTTGAAAGTGAGGGAGAATATAACATATGTAATCAATGTTGCAAGCTTATTACAAGTTTAAAATCTCTGCAAAGTGGGTCCGGCTTTACACGATCAGTCGCTCAAGACAGCTGTGAACACATGTCCTATACTCGGCACTCAGGGTCATTGAGCAGTGACGGATCTTTTTCGTGCCAGCACGTACTGCGACACGGGGCCTCGCCTTATATTATCTTATCCGAAGGACCGTTCTCTCCCACAGTTGGATTCAAACCCGCGACGTACATGTAAGGATTGACTCCTTACTTCGCGACTGAGAGCAGAGGCTCTAGTATAACCAGTGCGCCTCGCGGGCGATGCAAGAGCATCAACGAAAGTTGGAAACGTGGGATAATCTGCCTTATAAGTGGGACGGGACTGTTGACGGGATATGCATTATTCGATTTTTTTTTCATTTTATTTAACACATTTTACATTTGTTTTATGTTATCAGACATGTAGTATCGTTTTTTAAGAAAAAAAAGGGGATGTGATCGAAATCTTTCCTTTAAATCGTGTGGAGAAAAAGGGATTCAACATTTTTATATGAAATCAACTGTAAAAACAATGTATGAAGAAGGGAAAGGTGACTTCTTATGTGCCTGTGAAATTTTTTTATTAATTGATACTAATATCATGTTATTATAAACTCCATTTCCTTCATGTAAGGGTGTATTAAAAATGCAAACTGGTTCGAACAGCTCTATTGGATTGAGAAATTTGAAACTATAGACCGTCCAAACCGTAACATATAGACGTTGAATTTGCATCCAAACCAGAACACTCCCATCATCCAAACCGTACTATATTTTTTATGGATACATAAAATAAAACGGTTTTTAAATACATTTCTTGTATGGGACATAAAATACACTTTTGATATCTTAATTGTAAAATGATTTTTCTTTCTTTTGGCTGCTTCAGATTTTAAATATATTTGATATTATTTTAACAATCACGAATTAAAACTTGCTAAAGGGGTATGAATGTCAAGTGCATCGATAAAAAAGTGCATCAACGAGTTATTTAATGAACTCCATAAACAGAATTGAAACACATCATTAAAGTTAACCAGATACCTATAGAATTTCAATAAAAAATTGAGAAAAAAATTAATATTTACCAAAATATAGACATGGAAAAGGTACACAGCATTCCCCGTTTGTACATTTTACGCCATTTTCACCGCATCCAAACATGCATGTCACAACCGGCGCGGATACCCGACAGTGTTTAATAAGACTAAATCCTTTCGATGAGTCGAAGCGGTTGATTGACTCCGCCATTTTCACTGCATCCAAACATGTCACAACCGGCGCGGATACCCGACAGTGTGTATAGGCCTAGTCACTAGTGAATCACTGACTGAAACAATGAAAACATATCATTTAATTTAGTTTAAATTTTTGTTACTGATAACCTCCATTATTACACTTATTGTTTCAAAGAAAATGAGCTAATTGACAGGAACTCAGTACATATTTAGTGCAATTAATTTTTAATAATTCTAAAAAGTGTGCAACTAAGTAGGGGGGGGGTTACACACAAGGCACTGCATTACAGTTTTTCACTGACTGTGATATGATGTGAAATGAACATGAACACACTTGGGTTTTTTATGTTAACAAAAGCATGTTTACATATTTTAGATCTACACATGTACCTACATATGCGTATACATCTGAACATACCTGGCCTGGAATTTCAGTGCAGTTATCGATCTACGGAGCTGGTGCATATCGTCTCAGTTTTCTGCTATTTTCCGAAATAATGTCCTCATATTCTCGTAAAAGGAAGAAGTAATGCCGTGTCTCTTATTTTATCCCTGTATTCTTTTAAGATTGTGTGGTTATTGTATTTAAATCCACTGCAAATCTCAGCTGATGTCGTCACGTTTTTAGATGTAAACAACATTCCGTGTCACCGAGTGCAAGCGCTTGGCTGAAGCCGAATGCAGACAAATGACACATTAAAAAGAGAATTTTTTACAGACATGATATTATATATACGAGAAAATCACTAAGTATTTTCTATTTCAACATGAAGATATAATAATTGCTGTTTATTACAAATTCTTGCAAATATCGGTAAATTGTTATTTTGAGCACCATTTCCTTATATGGATCAATCAGGGCGGAGCAACTGTCATGACGTCAGACCTCATTATGAATTCATTACCATATTTTTTTCATGTGTTGCCTTAAAGCTGAACACGACTCGTAAATACGCCATTTTCGATAGCATTATCTACGATACATCAATACTAGGGTATACTCGTCACATTCGTTACACCTGACTGCTTTATTCCACGGGCATCGGCGTGGAATGGCGACCCGTGTTTGTTCTGGTTATCTTGCATTACCTTTGTTTATATTTTATTGCAGTTACGTTTATCTGTGTTGTTTGTATACTGCACTGACTTATACAACTATAATTGTAAACTTATTTGGTATCTTATTTTCCTGCATTAGACGAAGTATTACGTTATTATTCTCGCTACCGAGTTCTGTATAGCATACGTCCGTCTTCACCGGTGTCGACTGATTGCACTGCTCAGTGACTTTAGAAGTTCTGCCCTATTTATAGGGGTCTGCAGAGTAGCGAGACTCGGGGACAAAAATGGCGGACAGATTCCTTTTACGAATCGTGTTCAGCTTTAAGGTAGAACCTATGTCGGAGAAGTCTTTGTCACAAGATTTTCAAACTTTTCATAATGATAAATTAGCATTTGCTTATCAATCAGTTAAAAGCGCATGACATGTTTCCTTGTTATTAAATGTAGTGCAGCCATTTAAACATGGAATGATAAATACATACTGCGACTTCACAATTTCAGTCATTTTAGGGGTACTTGTCATGCAAAGAAGACAACAAAATCCCAGAATTGCTTCTTTAAACATCGTTGTTTTTATTGTTTATTAATTGAACAGTATTAAACAATATTTCCCGAGAATAAATTCTTTTTTATTCAATTGACATAAAAGATAAGTCCACATTTTCAAAACTATAGGCAAATGAACTCGATTTATTTTCAGTCAATTTTCCACCCTACATTTGTAAATATATATCAGAAGTCTTTGTCACAATGTTTTCAATCTTTAATATAATAAAGAACATACCCAAATGATTACAAAAAGTGATTAAAATATATACCTTTCCCCTCTAACGAATGAGAGATAGGTTATTTACCGAAACTAATATTCTTGACCTTTTTGCACTTACACAGATTTTATTATTAAATGACTGTTTGGGGCTACTTTCAGCTTAAAAATGTTTATAATAAATTGTACTTTTAATTTAAAAGATCATATTTAATAGAGAAATTGTAATAAAACTCCAAGAATATGAATAAGTAACAAATAATTATGAAAAGGAATGCACATCATTTCATGATAGATATCACAAAATGTACACACAATCTACAACAGGTACATCTTTGACTTCGACACATTTCATCAAGATATTACACTATTTACCGGTAGTTGGCAACTGACGATTTTTTAAAAAGATTTTTGCATTCCTTCAAAATAGTTAAATACCATTTACATTATTACAGTTTGTTGTATACATGGCAATTTCATCACACAATATAGTCTTGGATTAGGTCAAGATCTATTAAATGAAAGGTGCCTACAGGTTTCTCTAATTCAAGAAATATATTGTCATTAAGCATTATATTAAAAAATATATATAAATCAAATATTTAGAAGATTATTTCGGCATGACTTTAAATTGAATTCTGTGAATTTCAAAATGCAGTTTTTTCTATACCATTTCTATACTGAAGCCGAAAAGTACGGGAAATGACATTGAATTAATTATGACGTCATAATGGATCTAGCACATTCACTAGTTATGATGTCATACGACGTAGGTTCTACGTTAACTGTACTGCGTAGTTTTGTAATTGATAGCCTAAATCTGCAAAACTGTAACGTCAGCATCATTTCGATTTAACGCAATTATTTTACATTCGTTTGGATTCTCAATATAGTTTTTGTTACGATCATCAGTCCATAATGGCCAATCTCGAAAAGGGGACACGCTATTAATAAATAGTCAGTGAAACAAAAATATGAACAGTCTCCTTAAAGATAATCATTTTTAAGTCTATGGTTGAGACACTAACCTTATCGGTTGTTGTCGGTAAATAAGGTCGAATGTCGACTAAATTTTTCCCTGATTACCGTTAGGCCATTTTATTCACACTGAGTTAACTACGGATTTTCAGTTTGTCTGATTATGACAAAAGGCTAAGGATATGTATGTTCCGTCGACAGTGGCTGTTTACTCGTCAATAGCACCTGACCCTGTGTCTTATTTTTTAAAGGTTATTTGTGTACATGTTTTTGCATTTCGTATGGTAATAATGTCAATTTTACTTGTGTTTTTTTAACCTTTGAAAGAAAACTTTTGACAAAAAAAACATACCTGCCTCTTTGGAATAGTCACTAACACCCTTTTCAGTGATTTTTTTTTTATGACATTTAAGTGGTCCCCGCTAAAATTTTTGTCGACTTATGGTGTAAATTCATGATTTGCTGGTTAGAAAGACATCCATTAACTGCCATCGTTTTACATTAAAGATTTTAAGTTTTATAACCAAGACTTTTCTTATCATCCGAGTATTATACATAACATGTCTATCGTTTGCAGGCATTAATGGTTCTTAAAGATTTTATGTGAATTATACATGAATATTATTTCTATTCTTAGCAAATAAAATAATATTTATGAATACATGCATTAGGGTTTTTTTTTTTTTTTGTAATCTTACACCTGTAACAGTTGACTTTCGATGGATAAAGAAGTTGTCGCTTCACCAAATACCACCATTGCTGTGCAAATGTTGTGGAATTTTGCTAATCAATTTCAACTCAATTATCGATGTGTTTGAAACAGTTCAGTAGTTTGCTTAATTGTCCCCCGCTTTCGCGAAAGCGAGGGGACATAAAATCTGTTCGTCTACGAATGTGCTTGTCAGCCTGTTAGCTGTCCGTCCGTCACAAAAACTTTAACCTTGATAGTATCTTTCTAATGAGAATAGATAGGGCTTTCATAAAGCACATATGTGTTGCCTTTGACAAGACTTTTCGAAAACGCACTATTTTTGACACAATAACTTTGACCTTATACGTAGATATGGCTTTCATATTAAAGCTGCTTTTTGCCTGTGACAAGACCGTTCTAAATACACTATCAGTTTTACCTCGTGACCTTGAAGTTTGACCTATTTTTCAAGAATATTAATGTTTCTTATAACTTCTGACTGAAAAGTTATAGGGCTTTCATATTTGAAGTGTGCATTACCTTGACTAGATATGTCCGAGCATATTATGACCTTGACCTAATTTTAAAAATAATAATTAAGCTTTTGCAATAACTTCTGAATGACATTTGATAGGGCGTTCATATTTGACACAATATGACATAAATAATTATAACAGTTTACCTACAAAGACACCAAAAGCGGGATACCACAAATTTTTTAATCATTTCTTCTACGAAACTTTATACCGTCTGTGGTTTTCAATAGTGTCTTTGTCCTTTCATGTTTTGTTAGCTGTATTCATAAGATTTATCAATGATCGTTTTCTTCATCTTGAATATTCATAGTACTGTAATAATTATATCGTATCAAAATATCATAGTTTTTTCCTGGTCTTTTTTTCTCAAAATCATTCCTCGACTAAAGATTCTGAAATCTTTTTTTAAATGGCTAATTGGCTTCTGTATAAAATAAAGGGATTGGGTGAAACAGTTTTATGAGATTAAAAATGTTCTTGCAACCCCCATTTGGACCGAATTACTTTAATATGTCTGCATTCTTCATTCAAAATCCAAACCGTCACGATAGCTCAATCAGAAGAGCGCTCGCTTATGAATCTCGGTCTCGGCTGTCAGTCAAACATAGAAAAAGATCTTTCACTTCTCAATTGTCCTAAGTGCCGAGAAAAGGTCCTTATTTAAAGCCATACACTGGTATATTGTGACGTTTCTATGTAAAATGAATGATTCTCGAATGAAACGTAAATCAACAAACAAGTGCAATGAATCAATCAATCGAGGAAAGCTAGAGTAGAAGAGATTATTGGGGGGGGGGGGGGGGTTATGAGCCATAGTTTCGTCATTTTGCTTTTTTCTCGAGAATTTCTGAATTTTCTGCAATTTATTTGCATAGAAATCAATTGTCACGGAATTTTTTTTTTTTTTTTTTTTTTTTTGTATTAAGAATGCAAATTAAAGATTTGAAGTCTTGCAAACACATTTACTATTTAACAATTACTAAACAACTAAAAGGTGTATTCTAAAGCTAAGTGTTTAGTACGGAAGCGTATTAGTGCCACTTTGACACTTCACTTTTTTTAATTTCTACACTTAAATCTGTAAATTTTACACTTTAATCTGTAAAATTTACACTTTAATCTGTAAAATTTACACTTTAATCTGTAAATTTTACACTTTAATCTGTAAATTTTACACTTTAATCTGTAAATTTTACACTTTAATCTGTAAATTTTACACTTTAATCTGTAAAATTTACACTTTAATCTGTAAATTTTACACTTTAATCTGTAAAATTTACACTTTAATCTGTAAATTTTACACTATAATCTGTAAATTGTACACTTTAAATTGTAATTTTTGCACTTTAATCTGTAAAATTTACACTTTAATCAGTAAATTTTACACTTTATTTGTTTATTCACATAGTCAACTTAGCATAATCATACATCCTTAGTGACGCATTTTAAAGCCAACAGACCGTTAATATTGCAAGATAATATTAAATTCTGATTGTCTATTTTACAATAAATGCAAATGATAAGCAAATTAGTATTACTGATACAAGTAAAAGTTTTCTTAGAATATAAATGAAGAGCATATCAAACATATGCATACATGTACATATTCTAGATGAATGCGATATTGATATCAAAGTATGTTTATATTATGTTTATATTATGGAACAGCAATGCATTTTATATATTTTGATTCAATGACGTTTCTTTAATGCTACGTTAAGAAATGACTGTAATTTTGATATATTATTTCATCATGACCATAGAACCATATACTTGTAATATCAAACTGAACTGCAAATAAAAAAATCTTTGGGATATTTATTTTTACTGTTAATTACACTGTTCATATACTAATAAACATGTACAAGTACATGTAAAATAAAAATATGCAAACAATTGTAAGCATCACAGTTTAATACTTTTTTCATGTTTCAGAGGTAAAATATCACAAATCGACCGTTTGATCATAAGTGATAACAGTTTAGGTTGTTTAAAATAAAGTGTAAAATTTACAGATTAAAGTGTAAAATTTACACTTTTAAGTGTAAAATTTACAGATTAAAGTGTAAAATTTACACTTTAAAGTGTAAATTGACAGATTAAAGTGTAAATTTTACAGATTAAAGTGTAAAATTTACACTTTAAAGTGAAAAATTTACAGATTAAGTATAAAATTTACAGATTAAAGTGTAAAATTTACAGATTAAAGGGTAAAATTTACACTTTAATGTGTAAAATTTACAGATTAAAGTATAAAATTTACAGATTAAAGTGTAAAATTTACAGATTAAAGTGTAAAATTTACAGATTAAAGTGTAAAATTTACAGATTAAAGTGTAAATTTTACAGATTAAAGTGTAAAATTTACAGATTAAAGTGTAAAATTAACAGATTAAAGTGTAAATTTTACAGATTAAAGTGTAAAATTTACAGATTAAAGTGTAAATTTTACAGATTAAAGTGTAAAATTTACAGATTAAAGTGTAAAATTTACAGATTAAAGTGTAAATTTTACAGATAAAAGGGTAAATTTTACACTTTAAAGTGAAACATTTACAGATTAAAGTATAAAATTTACAGATTAAAGTGTAAAATTTACAGATTAAAGTGTAAAATTTACAGATTAAAGTGTAAAATTTACAGAATAAAGTGTAAATTTTACAGATTAAAGTGTAAAATTTACAGATTAAAGTGTAAAATTTACAGATTAAAGTGTAAATTTTACAGATTAAAGTGTAAAATTTACAGATTAAAGTGTAAATTTTACAGATTAAAGTGTAAAATTTACAGATTAAAGTGTAAAATTTACAGATTAAAGTGTAAATTTTACAGATAAAAGGGTAAATTTTACACTTTAAAGTGAAAAATTTACAGATTAAAGTATAAAATTTACAGATTAAAGTGTAAAATTTACAGATTAAAGTGTAAAATTTACACTTTAATGTGTAAAATTTACAGATTAAAGTATAAAATTTACAGATTAAAGTGTAAAATTTACAGATTAAAGTGTAAATTTTACAGATTAAAGTGTAAAATTTACAGATTAAAGTGTAAATTTCACAGAATAAAGTGTAAAATTTACAGATTAAAGTGTAAAATTTACAGATTAAAGTGTAAATTTTACAGATAAAAGGGTAAATTTTACAGATTAAAGTGTAAAATTTACAGATTAAAGTGTACAAATAAAAAAAAAGTGAAGTGTGTAAGTGGCACTAATTCACTTCCGTAGTTTAGATTTCGACAACTTTTAAATGTTCCACTTATAATAAAGTCAAAAATACTATTCACTTCATTTTATCCAAAACACTATCGATTAACGGTGAATAGTTCAAAATTCACAGGATATAAATACATTATATAATGAAAAGGACAAAGTATTCTAACCTTTTAAGTGCAAAGCAGTGTTTGTTCTTTTAAAGTCCAACGAATGATTTCAGACTTTTATTTCCTTATTTTTAATTATGCAGAATAAATTAATTATCAATGTTCTGCATTATGACAAAAGATACTTTAAAAGAGTAAATCTTGAAAACTTAGTTATGTATAATATACTACAAATAATAATTTGATATTCAATATATTGATCTATAATTTTCCGTCAGTCGGCGTAAGTTAAAACCATTTATAAAGACTGGTTTTGAAGAGACAAAAGCTAAAATCATTTTGCTTGTCAAGCAATTTATTTGTTAGTTACATCACAAAAATTTATTTTTTAAATAATTATTCAGTTGTCAGCATCTATACCTTAAATAATTTTGATTTTACCTTTGTTATCAGGGTAATACAAACAGGTTCATAGTTATTATCTTACAAAATACAAATGATCTGTGTGCATGCGACAGTACTAGTGCGAAGACGAGATGAAGGGCTTAACTTAATTGTTCAACTAAATACAAGTTTTAATATTATTGCTTTATATTTCAGAACAGTAATTGAAGCAGCCGTTGCTGGATAAATACAGATACCCCTCTAGACTCCTATCAAAAGTATATAGTGTTCGAAGTTCAAGAAAGACTTGTTGATTAAACAGATTTAATCCAGAAAGATAAAATTTTCTGATTATCACGAAAAAAAATTATTTTCTAATCTAAAATGTCAAAATCTCAAAATCCATCAATTATCTTAGCCCTCATTTATTTTTGATTTGATTGTGTTTACGTTCAGTCAATGTGAGACTGATTTGTACATGCATTTCAGCTGACGTTTGATTGGTTTAATTTAACATTACTATTGATATGTTTTCGTTTTGTTGTTTTTGATTTGCTTTTTCCTAATGATTGTTTCTTTTTTGATATAAAAGTTGTAGATGTCGATGTAATAACGTTTGCTTTAACGATACAGGTACATGTACACTTGTATATCGTTTAACTTCCTTAATTGTTGTTTTAAGTCGGTAGTTATCTTATCTAAAAACGTTATAAATGTCACAATGATATGTTTTGTCGAATTGTACTCAAACTTCTCATATCTAAAAACAGCTTCTGTTTTAAGCTCAAAATCAAAGAAATATCATAAATGAACTATAATAAGATATAAGGTAAAAATCTATATAGAGAACAGGTGAGGTAAATATCTTTATAGAACGTTATGAATGTCACACTGATATGTCTAGTGGAATTTAAATACCGATAAAGCAATCTATAGATATATGTACTTATTCATCTTCCTAAGTCTAAAAAGCTGCTTTAAGTAATACTGTGGATGTACAGTAACAAGATATAAATTTAAAACTATAAGATTGAAACTTAGAAACGTGAATGTTGCTGTTCTCATGATTCACAGTGCAGATTAAAAAAATAAGATTAATTTGTATCTTTATTTTTCAATTTTTAGACTACCTACACTTATTCATAGAAATAGAATAAACATAAAATTTTCAATAATTCTTTTTATAACTTTAAATTAACAAGTCTCAATTTAGGTACACAGAAGGATAACTCTTCAATTTATAATTCAATTCAAAATGTAGATTTAAAAAATTTAATGAATTTAAGTTTTACTTAAAATATTTTATGTACATTGGAATGCTCTGCGTGTAAGAGTTATCGCGCTTTCCATATCGTTGGAAAGTTTTTACCGTGTCCAAATAAAGAGAGGCAGATGCAAGCGATTCTTCGAAATGAAAACCTTTAGTAAACGCCCAATGAAAATCGTGCGCGGTAAAAATCGGGACCTAGTCGTCCAGATAGCGTCGCTTTTCAGTTTCTTTTAGGACGCTGTGAAAAGTACATGTGTGTTGGATAGCTTCAGATTATTTTAAGCCGCCTCCACACCTCCACCTTTTCCTTTTTTTCCTTCTTGTTGTCCAGTTTTGTCTATCTTCTTTTCTTGGTTTTTAATGTGTTTTTAGTCGTTTTTGGCGGTTTCAGACCATAAGAACGTTTGATATATTATGTAATCAATTACGTCATATATTATGTAATCACGGTTTACATATTAATCATATTCATAATTCGGTTTCATTCTGTTGTAAATTTTTGATACGGATAAAAAGTTGTTTATTGATAATTTTATGGATTTCAAGATCAATTATTTCATAATTAATTACAAGTATGTTCTCTAATTAAAGTAACGTTAGTGACAAAGTGTAACATACCTAAATGTATTGTTGTTTATGACAATGGAGAGTGAAGGCGGTTTCTTGAAATACTGCGATAGTGCAATAAATGTGAGTTGGAATTACAATAGTACACGAAAATGTTAATAAACGAGAAGTTCCATAAATTAGTTATTATGTCAAAATAAATTGGCATTGGCAATTGTACATAAATCTTATCATGCAACAATTATCATATTATAACTCTAAATGTGCTTCAAGGTTCTTTGAGGTTCTTTTAAGGACATTTTTGTAAGCATTTTCAATTAGTCAATGCCTGATTTTCAGGCTCTAAGGATCGGAGTACATTAAGCTATTTCTTTATTGAATGGCTAACATTCTGCCTAAATTTAAAAAGGTGCTTCATAATCAATGGGCAAGATACCCAATACATTTCTCATACATTCGCGAAAATAGATTAATTTATCACTACAGAAATTCTAAGCTTGACTGTTTTCACTTAAATAAAGTAATATAGACTCAGTATTTAAATTTCTAGAATTTCCTTTTTGCATCAAACTACAAGGATGACATAAAGCATTTGTATCGTATGTTTTAATTGTGCAATCTTAATGTTTATATAAATAAATATTCGAATTAATGATCGATCAGAAGAAAAAATCCTTTCATTATATAATCTATAAAGCCCCGCCCTAGCACTAGAATCCCTGATCCTGGGGCCATGAATTTTACAATTTTGGTAGAGGATTCAATGCCCATCACTTTCATACCAACAGTTTGACTGCTTGATTTCTCGAAGTAAAGAAAGTGATTTTTTAAGATTTCATCAATTTTAGTGGTTTGGCCCCAACCCTTAGGCCCAGGGTGTGGGGACCATAAAATTCACAATTTTTGTTCCCCATCACCCAGAGATGCTGTAAACGAAATTTGGTTATATTGATTCAGTGGTTTTAGAAAGAAATGACTCAGGTGACCTAATTCTGATTAATGAAAATGACACATTCCCTGTGGAACTATATTTTGTTCTAAAATTTGCATCTATAACAAAGTATGTTCAAAACACTCGGAGTTCCTCGGATGGTCGTACCTTGCACATAACCTCGGACGTCAAAGGTGTTCTAACACCCTGCTGAGTCAGTCATGTGATTTTTTTTAAAATTACATTCAAATTTTATACTTTTGAGATCCGAGTTACTTTGTTGCATATTCAACACCGTGTTCTTGCTTTCAAAGACTACTAACATATGATTGTAGTTAATATGAGGAATTACGCAAATAAAGAAACCTTTTCGAAGAAATGGTATACACTGTAATTGTGCAATATCTTGGTAGATAATGATTTTGTTAAGAATTGTTACATATTTATAACAGAACTACAAAGCTTAACTCCGTGTGAAGTTCTAAATAAAATGTTCAGTGTTAAGAAAAACAAGAAAAAGAATCCCACAAGTCCTAAGGCACACAACAAACCCCAACTTGTTTCAGTACCGTTGTCACCTATTTCAATTTCTAATTTGTCCCGTGCATTTGCATTCTCCAGAGAGATATTTGCAGATGTTTTGACGTTGTGTTGTACTGCAGAATAATTCTGAGGTGATGTCGAATACTCTCCCAATGTATCTAAAAATTATATTTAAGAGATAATGTATCATTTTTAAAGCTTTAGGGGGATGTAAACACTAGTGGGTCACTTGATCAAAGCACTTTAAATCTAGGGGTTAAATGGTGGATATGCCGATCCGTATTTACGTCCCAATAAAACTTTTAAAATGAAACATATGTTCTTTATTACTTATATCTATATTTGTCATTGATTTATTACAAGTACTTAAATACTTAAGTTATAAACCCATAAAATGATTAAATTGATAACGTTGAACATGTCGGTCACTATTGATGTTAATATAAATTACGTAGATCGTTTGTGACTAAACAATCAATAGTCACATGACGAGCTTATCAAGTTTTACACAGGTGTCAAAATACTTTGCTCAAAAAGTGTTATACAAGGGAAAACATGCAAATTCAAATATTTAAGATGACCAGAATATTAAAACAAAGTAAATATCACCAAATTCAGTATTACGTTTTTCATTTACCATTGCAGCCATAACTGAAGTTACAGAAAATTTCAGAACAGTTACAAAGTTGCCTGCATTGTATCCCATAGGACGGATATGGACACTTTATCTCGCATGACAGGCCTGTAAATCCCGTCTCACATTCTGAAAGAGGAATCTTCATATGGCATTTTATACACAAAAAAAACATGTTAATGAAAACAAAATTTTAAATAGGCAAAAATGCAATGCAACATTTATATATTTAATAATGTAACTTTATATCTTTTGAAGCATCAAAAAGTAGGTTCTGATCATAATATCATTATTTTGCAGCCCGTGGGGATCCGGGTTAGAATAGGTCCTCAGTACCCCCTTGCTTGTCGTAAAAGGCGACTAAATGGGGCGGTCCTTCGGATGAGACCGTATAAACCGAGGCCCCGTGTCACAGCAGGTGTGGCATGATAAAGATCCCTCCCTGCTCAATGGCCCTGAGTGCCGAGCATAGGCCCAAATTTGCAGCCCTTCACCGGCAATGGTGACGTCTCCATATCAGTGAAATATTCTGGAGAGGGACGTTAAACAGTATACAATCAATCAATCATTATTTTGCAATTATCAAATTATATTATCTAGCTAATTTGTCGCATTTTCTCCTTTTTTCTACTAAATTAAAAAAAAACAACCTTACGAAAATAATTCTATAAGACTTATTTTACATAAACTATAGACAATATTGAAGACTTACCAGCACATTCACCTTTCTCCGGCTTGAAACCAGTTAAGCAATCCCTCCCAAATCTTTAAAAATAAATTAAAAATAAATGCATCTATACTGTGAAACGAAGTACGTGCAGGAATGAAGTAGACTTACAAAAATACAAACCCAAACTTTTTAGACTTGCTTTTTCCTATTTGAAATCCCCCAGCTAATAGGAACATCATCCATTCTATGAGCTTCATTTATAGAAGGAGAATTAAAAACAATATTCTAGATATCTAATAATATAAAGTGTATGATATATTGGTAAATATTCTGAAAATGACAATTTCCAATAAAACGCTCGATACGTATAAATATTATCGTACTCAAAGTCCATCAAATATTTCCGTATTTTTCATTTCACATCCTGCCATCACCGCTTGCATTGACCTAATAGATCGTTAATCATTTAAATTAACATGACATCAATATCAATTAAATCTTACTTCAATAAAATGTATTTATGTTAAAATTATATTTTGTTTGATGTAAGTTTCTTATTATCCATCTAAACGTAGGAAAATATTGAAATAATAAATAAATGTTTCTTTTTAATGTATTATTTATTTTTAATGGTGTAAATTGATTATGCTGAACATGTCGGTCAATATTGACGTCAATATTAAGTATAGTAGATCGTTTGTGACTGAACAATCAATGGTCATTTGACGGACTTATCAAGTTTTACACAGGAATCAAAACTCTTGGCTCAAAAAGTGCTAAACAAGGACGGAGGTATGTTAAGATTACAACCAATTTTCTATTTGCCTATATGATATGACGTCATAGTAAGCTATATGACGTGAAGTTTAGAGATAAGAATTTCTTAAGGTCAAGATCTAGTAAATGAAAGGTGCTTACAGATTTATCAAACTTGAAAAATAAATTCCTTTATTGATGCTTTATAACTTTAGCTTGGTCAAATAAGGTGTTTCGGGGCATAATTTGTAGGTAAACAAGATAAAAAAAACTGTATTTTAATCTGTCATTTTCAATGAAAACTTAAGAAAACCAGTCATGAATATGGGAGTTTTTTTCGTATTCGGCAAAGGAAATGTATCCAGATTGCCTACAGTCTCTTAGAAAACGGTAATTAGTATATTCATAGCCTCTTCTTTAAATCAATATCAAATTTAATATAGGTATCCGGTTTACTTTTTATATGATTTCAAATTGAATGACATGAAAATACCCTATTTTCTACATAAGTCTGCTAAAGCCAAAAGTACGGGAAGAAGAAAGTTGAAATTGATTATGACGTCATAATAGATCTAGCACCAAAATATTAATTTCAAGTTATTGACTAAATCTTGACCTTAAAATTGATAGCTAAGATTGATTTGAGGTCGTAAAAATAAAGCAAAATATGTGAACCAAATTATAAATGGAATTTTTGGTCGTTTCTGGATCTCTGTATTTATCACAATGTTAAATACCAAACCCGTGACGTTATAACTGTTGATCATGTAGTAGCAGAGTGACAGTGAAACATAACAAGAATTTATGTAAACAAACACAAGAAATCGGAGTTTTAAAGCATTTAGAATGAATATCATGTGTGATTCATGTGGGAATAAAGTCTAGGAATAAGGTATGCTCATATATTTCTATTTCTTTGTAAAATAAAAGCAGACAGGGTGTCTACTTACCGATCAGCCTTTCCTTTGTCGTTCGTAAGAAAAAGATGAAAAAGTTCAACACTACGCCGCACTCTTTGAAACTTTTTTTTCTATCTAAAGTTCTCAGTCTATTGATTTTGGAAAGTGTTGCAAGAATCGTATGTTAATGGGAATTGATGCAATTTTTTCGATGTTATGAACAAAATGTAAATATTTTGGGAAGGTTTCGTCCGAAAGTGTTAAAAGTGTTGAATTATCATTTCTGTGATGGGACAGTAGGATTCTAGCAGCGCTTTTTCATGGCACAGAGATGTTTTTACATAACTATTATTACAAATTGAAATTAATTATCCCCGGGGTAGTGTTAAACTTTTCACTTTTTCATTAAGGCATTTTTTCTAATTATAGACGTCACGTGGTGACGTCGTGATGAAGTGCTTCTTGTAGTAGAAGTCCCATTGAAGTCTACAGAATGCATAATGATAGCAGAAGTTTTATCCATGACTTTTCCGATTTATTAGTGTTACATATTATAAAAAAGTTTTAATTCGCCGAATACTGACCTGTGTGCTGTCTTAACTTACCCGGGGAAGAACATATGCAAATGCCAATATTTTAGATGACCCAAAGATTGAGACAAAGTAAATAACACCAAATTCAGTACTACCTTTTTTTTATTTACCATTGCAGCCATAATCGAAGATACAGAATTTTTTTAAAAATAATTCTTGTTCCCTGCTTTCGCGAAAGCGAGGGGACATTAAATCTCATTCGACTGTCTGTCAGTCTGTCTTTCAGTCTGTCGTTTGTCCGTCCGTCCGTCACAAAAACTTTAACCTTTCCCATAGCTTTTGATTTAATGAAGCTATGACTTTCACATTTCACGTGTTTATTCCCTGTGATAAGGCCATTCTTTCGGTACCACCATATTTGACCTTTTGAAATTGACCTTGGCGTATTACCCACTTTTACACAAAAAATTTTAACTTTTATTTTAGCCATATTTTTTTAACAAAATAGATACTAGGACTTTCACATTTCACATTTTTATTATGTTTTCTTTGTGGCAAAACCTCTCATTGGATAGCAACAACTTGACCTTTTGACCTTGAAATGGGAGATTTCCATACTTATGAAAAAAAACTTTAACCTTGCCATAACTTTAAAAAGGTAAATGCTAGGGCTTTCATTCTTCACATATTATGTAATCCTTGTGAGAAGTCCTTTCATTGGTTAACAAGAACTTTGACCTTCTGACCTTGACCTTAGAGATGGGTCCACTTTTTAAAAACTTAAACCTTGGCAATATCTTTATATATTTGATCCTTGTGACAAGACGTTTCATTCGACATCTAGCACGCAGACACTTTTACCTTGGAGTTTCCCATACTTTTTAAAAAACTTAAACATTGGAGATGACTTCTGGAACGGTAAGGGCTATGGCTTTCATACTTCAAATATTTATTCCTTATGACAAGGCTTTTTTATTGGACATCAACGATTTTGACCATGACCTTGGAGTATGACTTACTTTTTCAAAACTTTTACCTTGCCCATAACTTTTGAATTGAAAGGGCTAGGGCTTTCATACTTCACATAAGTAATTCTTGCGAGAAGACCTTTTATTAGAAACAAAAATAATTGACCCTTTAACCTTATAGTTTGACATACTATTTTAAAAATTTGGGTACCAATATATTTAATTTGCAATCAAGAAAAGTTTAATCTTCGCTTTGTTGCCATAAGGGGTCAGCTGTGTTTCACAAACGCATCGTGTTCCTTTTAACTTTTGAATGAGAAGAGATGGGGCTTACATATTTGACATATGTTTTACCTTTGACAAGATATTTCCGAATGTGCTATGATTTCTGACTCCTTGACCTTGGCCTTCACGACTGATCTTGTTTTTCAAAAAAAATCAATGTTGTTGATAATTTCTAAATGACAAATGATAGGCCGTTCATGTTTGCCATCTCACTTACAAAGACACCGAAAGCAGGGGACCACAATTCTTTGAAGTTGCGTGTTATTCATTTTTTGAATCGTCGGTTGTTCATGATAAACACGTCTTATTGCAATCGAAAAAACTGCTACCTAGAGGCATTTTAAATTTCAAATAAATAACAGTTTATCTTCATAGAAGTAATTTCAAGGCATGTATAAGAATTTGTCTATTCAGTATCCTGTAAAATCATGTGTGATATACTGTTTATCCATGAATAAGATCATGCATATTGTTATATAAAATCTTGGCATATATAATATTGGCATAATAACAATTTATTCAAATGCCTGAGTATAACGATATTTATTTATTTGTGCAATCGCATTGCAAATTGTAAAAGTAATTTTCAGAATAATTATTGATGTTAGATTTTATAACTTTTCATATTATATTGTAGGCCATCACCATTTAAATTTTATATATGAAATAAGGAAAGAAAACCACGAAAATAAGGCGTGTTAAGATTTTTAAAAAGTGCATTTAAATTGGATATTTAGTCACAATGAACCTATATATACTGAGTATATCTTACCCTCCATGGACGTGAATGAGAAACTACTCTCACTGAACAGGAAAAACGTGCGCTACCCACGACAAACCTCACATCGTCTTACATAGATTAATATTTAAAACAAATGAAGGTCACAATGGGACTCCTTGCAGGTAAAAAAAAATATGATAAAAACAAGGCCTACCACAGGGAAATATTTATAAAAATCATAAATGTACATCTACAAAATAACTATTGTTATTTTAAAAAATGGAGAAATTGTGTTTGATAAGCTGTAAAAGTTATTCTTACGGGGGAAAAATTGAAAGCGTTTAAAACTAGTACAATTTTAACCAAATACACAGGTGAAGTGTCCTGGGGTACCATTTAACCAACCAAAATGGCATGGAGAAAATGATTCTGGAGGGATAAAAATGGATAATAAACTTGATAATTTCATCTGTTTTCTAAAAACGATAAACGGAAATTATAAAATGAAAAAAAAGTCTGCATCAAATGATGTGAATGGACAATTACCACATATGTACAAAAACTCATTCCTCTCCTGAATGCGAAATTCTAAACATGCTAAAGTATTTATTTAAGAGTAACGCTTTTTGAGGGTCAAAAGATTCCAATTAGGATATAGTTTCAGTCTGTTCCAGATATGAAGACAACATTGGGTACGAATAATTGTAAGCCAAATACACCCAACATTCATTTGGTAACTTGTCGATAAGTTGGTGCAATGTTGGCCCTCAGTTGGAAATGTTGGTATATTGTAGGGCAAACGATGATAACATATCAAGCTAACTGACAACCAACATATATTCAACATTTAAACTGGTCCTATAGGTTGGACCAAATATTGGCCCTGCACTTGTTGGATATTCTCAAACAATTTATTAGTATTTTTTTTTATTTAAAGCTTTTTTAGTCAATTACTGGGTATACATTACACTGTTGGAACAATAGAATAGAGAAATGTTGAAGATTGATGAATTTGCAATGCAAACATTTCTTGCGGTTCTCATTACAAACAGCATTTAAATTATTACATGTAAAATTTTTAGAGAAAAATATGTTTTGTTTTTATTTCAATTATTATAGTGTCTGAGGACAATTTTGCAAATGCAGATTTCTATGCTCAAATTAAAACATTTTTATTAAATAGAAAAACGTTTACTTTTAGTAAAATACATTAACGTATATTGTTACGAAAACTCGGTTTAGCTCACCTGAGCTGAAATCTCGAGTGAGCTTTTCTGATCTTCGTCGTCCGCCCGTCCGTCTTTCTAGCTGTCCGTCTGTGATGTTTTTCCCCACATTTTCAACTTCTTCTTAAGAACCACTGCGCCATATTTAACCACACTAAGTACATAGCATTTTTAGCTTAAGGGGAATTGAAATTTTAAAGATCAAGGGCCAAGTTCCCTTCCAAGGGGAGATAATTAAGAAAAAACAAAAATAGGATGGGGTCATTAAGAAAACTTCTTCCCAAGAACAACTGGGCCAGAGAAGCTAAAACTTTTGTGGAAGCATCCTTGGTTAGGGTATATTCTAAATTGTTAAAATCATGACACCCCAGAGGGGGGGGGGGGGGGGTAGAGGGACACAATACCGAATCAAATTTTTACATAGAAATATATGGGAAAAAAATTAAAAATTTTTTCTCTAGAACCACTGCCCCAGAAAAGCTGAAACTTTTGTGGAAGCATCCTGGGATAGCGTAGATTCTGAACTGTGCAAATCATGGCTCCCAGGGATAGAGCGGGACCACAATATGGAATCCAATTTTTACATTATATGTAATATAATATATAGAAACAAGAGGCCCAGGGGCCACAGCGCCCACCTGAGTACATCGGCTAGGAAAAAGCACATATCAGATCAGAACTGAAAGTTTACTTAGGTTGGGGGGGGAGGGGGGGGGGCTTTCATTTTAACACCCCATGGGATCATGATTTGAACGAACTAGAATCTACACTATCTGAGGATGATTCCATAAATATTACTAATTATGGCTTTGTAGTACTTGAAAAGAAGATTTAAAAAGATTTCACTATGCATTCCAATGTAAAACTTTGGTCAGCCATTTTGGCCCCACCCTAGCTATAGCCCTGGGGGTCATGATTTGAACCAACATGAATCTACATTACCTGAGAAAAATTTCACACGAGTTTCATCTTTCCTGTCTCAATGGTTCGTAAGAAGAAGATTTTTAAAGATTTTTCCTATATATTCCTATGTAAAACTTTGATAGGCATTTTTGGGCCCACCCTAGCCCCGGGGATCATGATTTGAACAAACTTGAATCTACACTATCTGAGGGTGATTCCACATTAGTTTCATCTCTCCTGGCCCAGTGGTTCTTAAGAAGAAGATTTAAAAAAAAAATTCTATATATTCCTATGTAAAACTTTGATCGGCCATTTTGGCCCCACCCTAGCCCTGGGGGTCATGATTTGAACAAACCTGAATCTACACTACCTTAGGATGTTTCCACATGAGTTTCCTGGCCTAGTGGTTCTTGAGAAGAAGATTTGTTAAAAATGCCATTAATTTTTCTCTAATTCATAATTATCTCCCCTTGGAAAAAGCCGTGGCCCTTCATTTGAACAAACTTGAATTCCCTTTACCCAAGGATACTTTGTAGCAAGTTTGGTTGAAATTGGCCCAATGGTTCTTGAGAAGAAGATGTAAATGTGAAAAGTTTACAACGACAGCGACGACGACAACGACGACTACGATGACAACAACGACGACAGACAACGGACAAATTGTGATCAGAAAAGCTCACTTGAGCCTTTGGCTCAGGTGAGCTAAAAACTCTAAACATCTTCCTCTCTAGAACCACTGGACCAGAAAAATAAAACTTATGTGGAAGCATCCTGTTGAATATTGCAGATCCTAAATTGTTTAAATCATGACCCCTGGGGGTAGGGCCGGATCACGATAGGGATTCCAATTTTTACATAGAAATACATGTATATGGGAAAAACTTGAAAATCTTCTCAAGAACCAGTGGGCCAGAATTAAAGCTAAAACTTAAGTGGAAACATTCTGGAATAATATACAGTAGATTCTAAATTGTCCAAATTTTGACCCCTGGGGGTAGGGTGGGGCCATAATGGGGAATCGAAGTTTTACATAAAATATATATGGAAAAATTTTTGACAATCTTATTCTCAGGAACCATTAGGCCAGACAAGCTGAAACTTATGTGAAAGCAGTTTGGGGTTAGTGAAGATTCTAAATTGTCGAAATGACCCTTAAGGGTCACAATTGGTATTACAAAGGGGGATATCTGTTAAGGATATCCGACCCTCAGCCAGGATGGATAACTCCTAAAATAAATATTTATTTTGAAATACATCAAACGAAGCCTGAAAATAATTTTTTTTCATGCAACAATTTTCATTTTATTTAACTTTATATGATTCAAGGTTTTTGAAATTCTTAGAAAAGGTCTTATAAAAGTTTACATTTGTAGCCTTTATAAGGAAAAATATTAATACAGTTTACGAGAAATAAGATTTTCTGGAATCTAGCCTTAGATATCAATGCTTTTCACCATTATATGAAATAAGAAGTGATTTGTGGTGTTTTGTAATGATACTACACTATATCATACCACAATGATACTACGCTATGAACACAACGGAAATAGAAATATACTAAATAAGAATAAATATCCTGACAATTTCTCTGGATACCTATCGTTTTTAACCTAAAATATATTTGTTGATCAATTTGCAATTAGAAAATGCATTGCTGATATTCAAATTCTCTTTTTTTAAGACAGTATTGAAGATTTGACAATTTTCCCTATATGATATAATTAACTTTAATCTTTAACTTGAAAAATAATGTGTATAAATTTACATAACTTTGTGGAATCAGAGATACTTTTATGAGTATTTTTTATTACTTAACTGCTAATTTTTTAAACCTAAGGAACACACTACCTTAAAGAACAGCATGGCCAAATTTCTCAGGTGACCGATATGGCCCATTGGCCTCTTGTTGATATCATTAGCGAACCCAAGGCTCAAGTGAACCTATCTGATCAAAATTTGGCCATTATCTTTTGTTTTCGTTTTGGTGTTTGTGTCGTCGTTTGTTTTTCATACTTTTTTCATACTTCAGACTTTTCATATTTTCATCTTCTCAAGAACCACTTATCACAAAGTATATTGTGGTGAAGGGGATTCAAGTTTTTTCAAATTAAGTAAAACTTTCTCTTTCAAGGAGAGATATTTGTGAATTATTGAAAAATAAATTGCATATTTAAAACGTCTCATCTAAAGAACCACTGAGCCAAAAAATATGAAACTCATTTGGAATCATGGTCCAATAGGCAAGATTGAAGTTTGTTCAAATCAAGAACCACGTGGGTAGTTAAGGGGCACAACCCTAACAAAGATATAGTATAGTTTACTATGGTTAACTATAGTAAATCAAAGTGTCAAATTTATCACTATAGTAAATCAAAGTGTCAAAGTTTCCACTAAGGTGTCAAAGTGTTCACTATAGTAAATCAAAGTTTTTAAAGTGATCACTATAGTGTCAAATTTTCAGAATATTAAATCAAGGTTTTTATAGTAAATTGAAGTTTACATAATGATCACCATGGTAAATCAAAGTTTTTATAGTTATCACTATAGTAAATCGAAATTTCAAAATTATCACTATAGTATATCAAAGATTCAAAGTGTTCACTAAACTAAATCAAAGTTTTCAAAGTGTAAAAGTGTTCACTACGAGGGTTGTCCGGAAAGTTCGTGGACAACATTGATAATTTTTGACAAACATTGATAGAATATATGAAACTATTATTTTCATTAAATTCATGTCTCATTTTATAAACATGCAAGTTTTCAAGAAAAACAGAGCACAAATAGTTATATTTTTATCAAATTAAAAATGACACACACTCACACCCGGAGCACTAAAATGAAAATTCTTGACGTCACCCGACGTCAAAAGCATATAGTACGTGTAACTTTTCTTTATAAAGTCACCGTTTATCTCAATAAATTTCTTATGTCGCTTTAACCAGTCAAAAATATGTGCACAAAATGTTCAGGTTTATACGTAAAATAATATATAACTATCCCTGTCTCATATATTGCAATCCTCCAACCTCCATCCGCGTAAAAAACGTTTTTCTTTACGGAAATACGGTAAAGTAACGTTACGAAGTTCATTTTTACAGCCCTGCAATCTCGGATTGATGGTTTTTCTTCACGCATGTCATCCTGTAAACTGTTCCTTCCGTCCAAAAATATTATATGCCACTTAAATAATAATGTACGGCTTCTTTCACTATGTTTTCCCGATTGTTTATAAAATGTATTGGTCTTTGTAGATGTTTTATCCGATGTCTATGCAGAATTTTATCACTGCTCACAGCTCCACCTTTTCCAAAAATATCCCTTTTTTGAACAATTCCGATCCGTCTTAATATGTTCTAACTTTGATTGCTCAACCATTTTACAACTTTGAATTTTCAAATTTTGCAGGTTTGAAGTGATTACTTCTGTCAACCTCATAATGTAAAAGTTATCTAGATTTATGCAGAGTTTTATAAAATACAAATGAAATTTATAACGTGAAAAATAATTTTTTTATCGAAATTTTGCGGTGCTCCAGGGCTCCATACCAAGTCTGATTACGAAGTCATAATTGTAATTAAATATTTGAAATGGAATCCGATTATACATTTCTCAGTTTACATTTAGTAAAGAATCAGAAATATGCTAATGATAAATATCAATGACGCAACATTTATTTAATTCTTAATCTGTCCACGAACTTTACGGACAATCCTCGTATAGTTAACTATAGTTAACCATTGTATTATTTTGTTAAGGAATGAATGGTAAAATTTTCAATTATAAATGTAAAGAAAAAAATCTTTCAAAAAGTCTTATACTCAGGAACATCAAAGCTATGATTGGTCATATTTAAATGGTAGCATTCTCAGGAAGTTTATATCTAAGTTTGTTTAAATTATGCCGCCCGGGGACAGGGTTGGGCCACATGGCTTATGGGTGATCAAAGTTTTACAGAGAAATATATAGGAATTTTTTTTTATTTCTTCTTAAGAGCAGGAAAGCCATGATTGCTCCTATTTATAAAGAGGTCCTCAGGTAAGGTAGATTTAAGCTTCTTCAAATCATAACCCCGGGGATAGGTGTTACGAGGGTTGTTCAATAGATAATGTCCTGTACTATATAACAAACATTACAGATAACATATGATATTAAACTTGACTTTCTCTCATTATTCAATCTTTCATGAATTCATAACTGTTTATATGACCACTTTTCATCACATAGTTTCATTGCGAGAAGCTGGGGAACAGGGGCTTTTCGAGACACTGCATTATGAATGAAAGGTAAAGAATCAGTTAACTAGAGTGAAAATAAAAGCTTCATTATAGCTGCCGTAAAACTTGTTAAAAATCCCAAAGAAATATTCAATGAAATATATGACATTTACAACAACCAATGCCTGTTTTATAAACAAAAGAGCAGGTGGATTTCAATGATAAAAAATTATATAATGGGCATCAAACATGGGTACCCTCCTTGCCAATAAAAATTATAACAACTTATGTACTAGTTGCCAAATTTCAACAAATAATATTTGATGATGTATGTCTGACTTTAAGACACATAGCAAATTTGATAGAGTAGTTTACACTATTTTTAAGAAACTTTTGACGGTAAAAAAGCGTGGTACTCAAAGGTCACCCTATATTTTGAAAAATGAGTGAAAACGACAGCGTAAACGAAGTTCCTAACAATTATCTTAAAATATCAGTAATTTTAGTTATCCATGTTTGTTTTATTTTTCAAACAGATATTGGAACATGAATCTATTGATTAAAACCCTCAAAACAAAATTAACCATAAGATGTACTTGATAAAATCGGCGAATGTGTGACAAGAGCACAAGTATTCAAGAGCACAAAGACAGATTTATATGCAATTTTCTTAAAAATTAGTGGTATTGTTGTTCAAATTCGTATTCAGACAGACAGTTTAATTTCTGGAGGAGTCCAGAAAGCATTTTTTTTGCAAAAAAAAAATCAAAAGGTTTATTAGAGGAAGGACCCAGAATCAGAAATCCACTGCAATGAATCTCTTCAAAACAGCGTCCAAGTCCGCATGCCCTGAAGAGTGAAGGGATTTTCGGGATAAACAGAAAGTTAATGTTTTTTCACATTAACAATTTTCGCCAGATCTTTGACCTTTTGACTTGTTTTTATTTCCAAACTTGACAAAAACACCTTTCAGAGGGAAATAAAAAGTCCAGGAAATCATTGGATCTGCCATTTTCCAGTATATAAACAATCAGAAATTTGATAAATAATGTTACGGACATTTTTTTTACTTATAAGAAATTTATTAGTAAAATCATGAAGACTAAATCATTGAAAAGCGTTTTTTGCTTCTTTCTGAGCACCGATGACATTATTTATTGAACAGCCCATGTATGTTTTCAAAATTGTTTAAATGATAACCCCAAGGGAAGGTTAAGCAACAATGGTCGATCATTTTTTTTCCTAGTCAGTGCTCAGGTGAGCGATGTGGCCTCTAATATTTTCACAAATTAAAGAACCAAACTGTATCATCATATAAGAGTTTATCTAAAATATAATCGAAAGTAATTTAAAAACAATATTATCTCTAAAAAAAATGGTGATTATTTCAAGAGATGAAACAAACTGCTATATAAATACATTAAGATACACTTTTAAGCACTTCCGTGTTGAATTACAAGTCTGTACATTTACGGTAGAATAATAAATATCATACACAAAAGGAAACGGAGCATAATTCTAACGCTTTTATTTCTATTCTTTTCATCTTATTTCATGTTCTCATGACCGAAGGTTCGGCGTAATATATAGTTTTAGACCTGCCTATGTTGTCTATCTATTTCTCTGTCTGTAGGCAACCAACTTAATATTGCTTAAAGTATTTCAATAGAGAAAATAAGGTTAAAGCTTTTTTTTTTATTTTACATGTGTGTTTCTTGTGACAAGACCTTTTTCGTATAAAAAATTGACTTCCTGTCTGTGCTTTTGCAAATTGACCGCTTTTACAAAGAATGCTACACTTTTAACATGACCATAAATTTTCAACAGTTGGTGCTAGGGCTTTCAAACGTCACTAGTGTATTTCATGTGACAAGGCCTTTCAGTGGGTATGAATATTTCTTTTTACTTTTAAATTAGACTTTAGAGTTTGGTCAATGTTTAAAATACATGTACCTTACCCTTCGTTATAACTTGAACAGTTGTAGGAGTATCATATTTACAGAGAATTTTCATTCGACAAGACCTTTTTGGGTATGTCTACATTTTTTATCTTTTGATCGACTTTCACAGTGGGATTTGACTTGCGTTTATGAAGCTTTAACTCTCGACGTAAGTGCATTACTAGAGCAGCAGTGTTTTACAAACAATCTTTTTTGTTTTATTTTATACAAATCTCTTTATTTTATAAAACAAAGAACTGAATCTGATGAGATCTGCTGCTGATTATAAATGTGGTACATATTGTCAGAAACAGGCCGAAATAAAAAAACAATTTATGCTTTTAAAAACAATATCACGACTTTTACAATATTTAACACTTTTGGAATCGCTTCCATCAAAATTAAAATCTAATTAAAAACATGTTTTGTAGCTGCAGCAACATATCATTTATCATTTTATATATATTTTTTTTCACTTTACTACCGGTTATTGTCTAAGAATTGTCTAACAAAGTAAAACAAAACTGGGTATACAATAAAATCACCCTTTACAACCTACAAAAGATATAATTTTGTCAGCTGATTGATCAAACGTCATTTGATAAAAGATAAAGGTTTATATAAAAGTCGGCGGAGAAAAACAGTCATATATGTGCTGGGTTGAATATATCATTGGACTGGTATGTATTTAATATGTGAAACATTGTTTCAATTTTTTTTAAATATATTTTCAATTTCTCTTTTAATGATAATCGATGAGAGTTATTAAAACGAAAACCTCTTTATACATAATACGAGGGTTGATCCAAAAGTTCGTGGAATTTCTTTCTAAAATTTTATCGTGATTTGATGAAATCAGTCAATAGGCATATTCATAATATAGAGTCATAATGCAACAATATTGGGAAATTTCACCACTTTCCAGTCACCAATAAGGTCACACGAGCTTTCTAAAATTGGATAGTTGGGAAACCCGGGGGAGACTTCGACGTAACGTCAAGTTAGAGATGTCACGTCACGTTATAGAAGCATGTCGCCCAAATGTCCAATTATCATACGTAATTCTACAAAATGCTGTCTTTTTCTCCATTTTTTTCTCAAGAAAAGCCTGGGTATCCTCTCGCACCAGCTTATCTTCATTTTTTACTCATATTTCAAAATACTACCCATCTTTCCATATGAGATTCCAATTTCAGTAGCAATGTCAAGATCAGAACGGCAGCCGACAACGCCCATTAAGGCTTTAAATTTGTCTAGGGGGATACGTACTTAAACAGAGCCTCTAAAAAGCGACCAGACTTTTTTATCAATGTCCATGGAAGTTCTATTTTTCTTAAATTTCTTATGCCACTGGAAAACCAGTAACTAGATGCATTTTTCCCAAGCCTATGTCTATAATAAAGGCGCTTAAGATCGAGTGATCCCGGGACTTTCAAAAAAACGTGTCACTTGACCAAATTTTGACGTTAACTAACAACTTAAAGATGAGCAATAAATTATCAACTTATAAACTAAATATCCAGTAAAATCAGTAAAACTCTCACACAAAGGTTTAAAAAATATCAGGCAATCGTAATAATGACATAATTTTCCTTTTATATACCACATAGGGCGGTTTAATTCTTATTTCACGAATTAAGAATTGAAATGATAATAAACGCGTTAATGTCTCCCCCGCATTTCCAAACAACCGTTTCTATGGCAACTGCCATAAAGTTACTATCAAAGATATTTAAAATCTTTTTTAATTTAAAATATTCATCAAGTGTCTATATTTTCCTTTGTAATTTTCATCCGATTTCACTGAAAAATAAATGAAATATGAAGAAATTCCACGAACTTTTGGATCAACCCTCGTACAGGTATTACTTAGTCAAAGTATGATAACATATCTCAATATACATGTATATAGTACATTTCTGATCACTTAAATCTATCTATGGAAGAATTATAAGATTGTAGTTGCTGATGCTCATTTTTAAAAAAATTAATCACTGCAAAGAAACATTATGGAACATTGTCGTTCCATTACTCTGACAATGGTACGGACTGTTCGTGGTATGTACGATTAAACAAACACCTTGAACTCATTACTGACGAACTAAGGGCAGTTATCACTAATAATTTTACCTTAAATTGGGTATTTGGAAACCATGCTCTTCACAAGAGTGACCAAGCACTTTAAGGTGAACGACTTTACCTCGAGTTTAGAAAGCTTTATCTGGACAACTTGATGAATTGTCAACTACCAGTACGTAATCGTTTCCACGAAGTAGGGACAGATCAATTCCAATCTAAGACCACAGTATTGATGGAAGTTTACTTGGGATCATTGGTTCCTTAGGTAATAAAGCCTAAAATCTAGCAAAAATTGCACATGCGCTTACTAGGTTCTCTTTGCTTTTTCCCATACCGTTAAAAAAAGAATGTCTTTCTCGTAGCCTTTTTTATGCCCCCATAACACACTGCTCAACGCGTTATCGGCAACTCGGTTGTTATCGGACACTCGGTTGATCACAATTGTTCACAGGGTAGTAAATTATTTCAAATAAACTCTGTTAAAATAGAAACAGAGAATGTTCATTGTTATTTTTGTAAACAGAAATAAATATGAATATAAAATAAAGCCTCGATATGTATTAGAATAGCATTTGTTAGCCTTGGGAGGGCTTTAAAAGTCAAATCTGTTATATTTTGCAAGTTTTTCTCGAATTGTCATTGCTGTAAATAGCTTTTTTCTTCAAAATCCTTGTATTTACCTAGCGTTAATGATTGTCCACAAGAAGACATCGTCAGAATCTTGCAAATCTGTTGTTAAAGGACAAAAATTGACCAATTTTAACTTTCAGTATGTTATCGGAAATACGGTTGAATAATTCAGTTTGTTATCGGAAACTTCGGTTTTGGTTATCGGAAACAAAGGTTAAGATAGATAAGGAAAAATATAAAGGATCGACAGAAATCCGCATGAAATCTAAAAATATAAAGTGGCTAGCACACAATTATAATTTTTTGTTATTATTTACCTCTTTTAAGAATATGTAACTTTAAAAATTGCGTGTTTTTGGCATATCTCACTGATATCTGCATGATCTTGACCTGTTGTTAAATATGGTATTAGTTTCAAGTTTCATTTCAAACTACCGAGGTCGCCCTTGGTTAGAGTGTCTGCTCTAGAGTTGCCGAATAAGGAGTCGATCCTTATACGTTGCTAGTGCGTATCCCAAAGTGGGACGCCGCAATAGGTGCTAGCACAAAAAAGATCCTTCACTGCTCAATGGCCCAAAGTGCCTAGTATAGGACAAATTGTAACTCTCCGCCGGCAAGTGGTGGCGTCTCCATATGACTTGAAAATTCTCAAGGTGGCGTTAAACAACACACAGACACCTGAATTATGGATAATACCCCCCTTTTTTAATGAAAAAAAATGTAAGAGTGTATAATACCTCAAAAATATATAATTTACCCGTCAAACACATGTATATGTCGTTATATGCTAGCAAAATGTACTTTTTCTCACGTTAAAAGAAAGGTCCTATTCGGTATTATAATTTTTTTAAAGAAGGGGGGGGTATTATCCACACTTTAAGTGTCTGCGTTTTTTTTTTATAATACCGAATAGGGCCATTCTTTAAATGTGAGAAAAAGTACAATCTGCTTGCAAATAACGTCATATAGATGTGTTTGAAGGGGAAATTTTATATTTTCGAGGTATTTTACACTCATATTTTTTTTTCATGAAAGGGAAGGGGGGTATTATCCACACTTCGGGTGCCTGTGAAACAACATACAGTCAATCAAGGTGATAAACGCACATAGCGAAAGAACAGTTGCCAGCCATTTTATCGACTTAGCACAGGCGACACCGAGATTCAAACTCACAACCCTTCCAACACGAATAAATTTATAAGTTTACTGGCCTACAGCAATTAAAAGAGTTCAAACTCAATAAAATTAAGGGTGGTTAAATGTATTTCCAAAAAGGGCGTTAGACCAAGCTATATGACATAGAATTAAAACTGTTGAGGAGAAAAGAGATTGACATAAAAAAATTACGAAATCGTAAATATGGATCTCTAAAGACATTGGAGGTTGTTTAACATACCAAGAAGGAATAAGAATTAACCCACTGATAAACAGCTACATCCAGCAGTGTGCTCTTCGTCATTATTGGCCATATGCAATGTGTAAATATAGAACTCATCTCAGATAGATCGAGGGGGTTTCGCATGGATATTGCATTGCTATTGGATGTTTTACTGAAGCAAAAATTCTCTGCACCCCCCTCCACCCGCCCAAGTGTAATTGAATACGCCAATCACTGACTGTAGAAAAAATTAAACATATGAGGAACTGAAAATGAATCAAACTGTGACGTGATTCCGGGGATCATAGGGGAACTTGATTTAAAAAAATTACCATGTAATACTCAGTTGATCATAATACAAATGTAATTGTTATGATTAATTAAAGATTTACGTCTGAAACCTCCTGAAGCTTAAGGGGGTTCATTTGAATGAAAAACAGGAAAAAATGATTAAACAGATAGGATAGTTCTATCATTTTATTATTAATCTTATTTATAACCATTCATATCAAAACAAACTTACGAACCTTACAGACAGCCCTTGAAATAAATTTCAAAATTACTCTAAACACATTACGTTTGCTTTTATCAAGAATTGACAGACTATAATGGACTTTTATTCCAAACTATTTATGAAGCTAAAGGAAACTTTTTAACCTGCGTTTCCAATAACATACAGCTGTACACCCTTCAAAAACCGAATTATCCGGCTACGTATTCAACTAACGAGAAATTGCAAATGACTATTTTCTAAGCCTTAATTAAGATTTTTCATCTCAGTTTGCTGATCTAAAGATATTTGATTGTCAATTGAATAAATATACCAGTTTGATAGAATAAATTAAATTTGAAGTCTACAAAAGTTAAATTGTGATGACATAATCCGAATTTTTTAAAAAAAATAAAATATTATCTGAGAGAGATGTAGATCTTTTGATTCGGTTTGTGCTTTCTGCTGCTGAAAGTATAATCAATTAAATGTATCTGTCATAGATCACAAACTTCGTTTGCTGAAATTCAAATTGTTATTTTTTAAGAACTGAAAACCTTGACCACAGAGTATAATGGAATTTCGTCTTTTTAAAAACTTATTGTTAAAACAGACGGAAATTTTTTAACCTAGGTTTCCGATAACCTGCACCTGTGAAAAACCGAATTATCCGGCAACTTCAACCGTGTTTCCGATAACATGTTTTGCCCAACGAAACATTTTAAATGCCCGTAAAATAAACCATAATTTGAATTTTGATATATGTTTGCTTATCTAAAGGTTAATGATTGTCCATATAGTTAATAAATCACTTTATTTTATAAAACAAATTGATTCTGACCTCTACAAAGACTAAAATATGTTGACATATTCAGAAAATTTTATTAAATTTCATTTTACAGAGCTGTAGATATTTTGAAAGAGTGTGATTTGGATCGTGCTTTTTACCGCTGAAAGTATTATCATTTATCTGCCAAAGATCACAAACTTTGTTTGCAGAAGTACACAATTATCATTGAATGAAGAAATCTAAAGTCACCTACGTTTTCTTTGATTTGTTTTTTCCTGCACCGAGTGTCCGATAACAACCGAGTTGCCGATAACGCGTTGAGCAGTGTGATAAACGAAATTTCGGGGGTATATAGTTTTTGTCCTATCCGTCTGTCTGTCTCACTGTCTCTCTGTCCGTCTGTCTGTCTCTCAGTCTCTCTGTTTGTTTTTGTCCGCAAAAACTTTAAACTTGCTTATAACTGTTGATTAAGTGGAGCTATGACTTTTATATTTCACATATTTATTCCTTGTGACAAGACCTTTCTTTGGGTACCACCAATTTTGACATTTTGACCTTGACCTTGGAGTTTGACCCACTTAAACACAAACATTTTTCATTTTTACTTTGACCATAACTTTTAAACGGTATGGCTCACATATATATTTTTATAGCAAGATCTTTAATTACATAACACCAACTTTGATATTTTGACTTTGACCTTGGAGATTTACGTTCTAATGAAAAACTTTAATCTTGGCAATGACTTTTGAACAGTAAAGGATAGAGTTTTCATACTTTACATATGTAATCAGTATAAGAAGACGCTTAATTTGATACTTATATCTTTGACCCTTTGATCTTGGAGTTTGATCTACTTTTAAAAAACAAACATTGACCATATATTTTAAAGGGTTAGAGCTAGTGCTTTCATACTTTATGTATTTAATTCTTGTGACAAATCTTTCATTTGATAACAAGACCTTAGTTACTTTGACCTTGACCTTATAGTTTGACCTACTTTTAACTTTGTTTAACCTTGAACATAACTTTTGCACGGATAAAGCTAGAGTTTCCATACTTCAAAATTGTATTTTTATGGAAAGACCTTTCATTGCATACCAAAGACCTGACCTAAACCTTGGAGATTTCTGGACTTTTGAAAAAAAATTTAACCTCTGCAATAACTTTTGAACGGATAGGGCTAGGGCTTCCATACTTCATAAATGTATCCTTCGTGGCAAGTACTTTTATTGGATTCCAATAATCTTGAGCTTTTGATCTTGACTTTACATATTTCCGGACTTATAAAAAAAGTATTAACCATGACAATAAATTTTCAAGAATAAGGGCTAGAATGTCGGGCTTTCATACTTCACATATGTAATTCTTTTCAGATGACCTTACATTCAATACCAATAACTTTGACCTCCTGACCTTGATCTTGGAGTTTGAATTACTTTTAAAATCTTTTTACCCTGGCCATAACTTTCGAATGGTAAGAGCTAAGGCTTCCATACTTCACACATGTGTTCTTTGTGGAAATACCATGTTGACCTTCTGACATTGGTCTTGAAGATTTCTGTACTTTTGAAAAGACTTTAGCCTGGCCATAATTGGGAACAGATGGTTATAGTGCTTTCATGTTTCACAATTGTATTTCCAGTTTGGAGACCCTACTTTGGGTGCCAATATATTGGCAAATTTAATTTGCATTTTAAAAACGTTTAATCTTTACTATGTTGCCATACGGTAGCATCAGTGTTTTGCAAACACATCTTGTCTTTCCAGGTTTGTAAACTTCTTGAAAATCATACTTTTTAAGAGCTAACACAAATCTTTGTAGTCATGGAATTATACATGAAACTGATTTCTTGAAGATACTTTCCAAAGAAATATGTTCCGATGCAACCAGTGCATCGTGACCAAATACTCTAGCATGGAATTTTGTACATCCATACATCCATAAATAATTGCTAGAGCTTTTTTTTCAATTTGAGGATATCGTTGCTGTGTTTCTGTAAGTTCTAGCTATCAAAATGCAAATGTTTCAACTTCCTAAATAAAAAAAATGACTTTAGTTTCACTTGGTTTTTAAATTTCGTCATCTGATAGGTCCTGTCCATATCAGCAGGTTATTACAATGTACCTCTTTTTTATTTGCCAAATGGGTCCTTTCTCCAGAATTCCACGTTTTGTATAAATGTGCGCCATTTCTATGCAAAATACTAAGTTCCCCGGTTAAATTTTGGCGTGATGGCTGGATTCATATATCCATCATTATTTCTTTTCCGGTCTTTAATTTCGAAAATCCTTTAAAATTGTTTGTATAGATTTAAAGTTTTAAATTAGAGAAAACAATATAGGAAATGTCATTTGTGTTTGTAAGCAACTTACCAAAACTTAATCAGGAACATAGATACATGTATATATATATATATATATATATATATATATATATATATATATATATATATATATATATATATATATATATATATATATATATATATATATATATATATATATATACATGCTGAAGCTTTGTTTCTTTCTTAGGTTGTCTTTGTTTATACAGACAGACAATTCTTTCTCCTCTTTAAATTCCTACCAATGATTTAACCAATCAGAAAATGCTTGTTCAGAAGAATATGATTCTACAAAGCAAAACAATATCTCATAGGTACAGAAATAAAGAAGAAGAAAGAAAGCAAGAGGCCCATGGACCACATCGCTCACCTGAGCATGTAGCTTGGTAAAAGCAGAAATCAATTTACTATTAAAAAGATTAAACCCAAAAGTGGTCCCAGCTTATCCTTAAAGAGGAGAGGGTATGATTTGAATAATCTTGAATCTACACTAACTGAGGATGCTTGCATCTTTCTTCCTACCTGTGACTTTTTTGCCCTTTACATTGAAACTTACATTGTAGCTCCGCCCTACCCCCTGGGTCATGATTGAACAAACTTGAATCTACACTGCCTGATAATGCTTCCATGTGAATATGACTAATCATGGCTTTGCCATTCTTGAAGAGAAGATTTTTGAAGAATTTTTCTACATATTTCTATGTAAAACTTATATTCTATGTTGTGGCCCCGCCCTACCCCCAAGTTTCATGATTTGAAGAAACAAGAATCCACACTACCTGACGATGCTTCCAAATAATTTTTTTCTAAAGTATTTCCCTTTATATTTTTATGTAAAACTTTGATTGGACATTGTGGCCTCTCCCTACCCTCTGGAGTCATGATTTGAACAAATTTGAATCTACGCTACCCGAAGATGCTTCCCTATAAGATTCATCTTTCCTGGCACAGTGGTTCTTGCGTTAAAAATTTGGAAGAATTTTCCTTAATATTTCTATATTAAACTTTGACCGGCCGGTTTGTACAAATTTTAATCTACACTGTCTGAAAATGCTTTCACATAAGTTTCATCTTTCCTGGCACATTGGTTCTTGAGAAGAAGTTTTTTAAAGAAATGTTCCTATATATTTCTATGTAAAACTTTGATCGGCCATTGTGGCCCCACCCTACCCCAGGGGGTCATGGTTTGAACAAATTTGAATCTACATTACCTGAGAATGCTTCCCTATAAGTAATCTTTCCTGGCACAGTGGTTCTTGAGTAGAAGATTTTTAAAAGATATCGCTTAATTTTCACTATTTCTGAATTATCTCCCCTCGAATAAATTCATGGTTATTCATTTAAACAAACTTAAATCCCCTTCACCCAAGGACACATTTGGTTGAAATCAACTCGCCGGTTCTGGAGAAGAAGTCAAAAATCTTAAAAGTGTACAGACAGACATACAGCTAGATAGATATACGGACAGACAGACGGACGGACAGACGAACGTCGGACAAAATGTGATCAGAAAAGCTCACTTGAGGCTTCGGCTCAGGTGAGCTAAAAATATCAGCGTTGGTCCATTGCACTCTTCAAAGATCAATAGAAATGAATGCTTTTAAACACAAGGATTATTGCGTTTAAATGCAAAAAAATATATATTATTGTGATTTAACACAAAAACATTTGCCTTTAAACGCAAAAATATTATATGCGTTTAATCGCAAAAATATTGTATGCATTTAATCGCAAAATTATTGCGTTTAATCGAAATATTGCGTGTAATTGCAATAATTTTAATAGTATTTCATACTAGATAATAAAAATTATTATGATCAGCATATATCGGATCAGTGTCATTTTCTTTATTTTGCTAGTGATAGGAATATTTGTTTACATTGAGACCTGTTTTCAAATGTTTACCGTTAAAGAGGGAAAAGTTGAATAATTTCTAGGCTTTTCAACTTCCGCTAGGGTTCGATAAATTTTTAAGGCATGTTAATCAAAGTATTGTGTATGGGTATTGTTTAACTGACAACAAAGTGATGTTTGAATACTTTAGGCGTCATGATTTGTGTCATTCTAGCCGCTTGTTCTACATCAAGATGCAGGATCTGCTATGGCTTGTAATTATATTATGCAGCGTAAGTAAAGAAAAAGACTTTATTTGTTGACATTAAATCTTTTAGAATGAATTTCATGTTAACGTTAATACAGTATTATTATATACGACTCTTATATACATGGGCATTTTTAAAATATATACTGAAACGCAAAAGAAACGCAACATGCTACTTTAGGGGAAAATAATTATGTAAAATTAAGAATTTTGTATCTTATAATTATGAATATCTTCAATTTGGTAAATATTGGTAATTTTACGGTTGAACAATTTTCAGACCATAACCGGAAGTCAAGTTTGAGACTGCTTAACATAAATCAAAAATTTTATGTTTAACAAAACATTTGGCAATATTATGGAGTTTAAAGGGTTTGTACTGTTCATCTTAAGCAATGCAGCAAAATTTCAAAAAATAAAATCTCCTTTTGTTTTGTAACGATGCTGGGGCTTCTTGAAAATGGCTTTAGAACGCATTTCCATTGCTCTAGCTGGAAAATCTCAAAGTAAAGGTGATGGAGAGTTGATGAATGCAAATATATACTACACTGCGCCTCAAAGGGGTCTTAAGTATCATATAAATAAATGAAAGCACTTGGACCGGATGTCCAAGGGTAAATACAATGCGCTTAGTTAGAAAAAATTCTACATAATCATCTGAAAAAATGGCATTTAACTCTTTACAACTTATTGAATTGTTTAGCAACATACACCGAATCCTCGCGTCATAGATATATAATGTTACCATTTCCCCGCAAGCACTTTACAGCGGGGTACAAGTTTCTCTAAAGTTTAGCGTAAATTATATTATGACGCAATATTTTAATTAGAAAATTACTTTTCTTGTTTTATGAGATTTAAGCAAGTATAAAATAGTTGTAATTTGGCAATGAATTGAAGATTGAATGAACTTTTTATAGTGCGTGAAAATGCGTGATTGCGGGGAAACGGTAAATGCGTGATTTTCCGTTAGAAATAGGAAACGGTATATGCGTTAAAATGCGTTACTGCGGGGAAGGGGGTTAAAAATGGCAAAGAATATTTCCTTTGCTCAGATCTCGATATTGGTTAACCTATTGTATCGTAGAAATTAAGATGCAATTATTTTCAAGGACATTCTTGCATGTAATTGAAAGGCTGGAAGGGGTCGCGTGTTTTTACAGTCATAATTATATGTTACTTAGTAAAGTTAAAAGATAAACATTTAACATTTTTATCAAATCTCTGATGTTCTGAAAAGTGAGTTTAGCCTTACTCTATTCTTTTTTTTTTTTTTTTTTTGATAATTATTAGATACAAAATTCAAACATTTGTAGATTACTGCTTCTTGCGTTTCTTTTACGTTTCAGTATATGATTGGATGCATGTCTTATTTGAGCAAAATATTTTTTCCACAGCCAATATATAATGTTTATACTTTTACTTAATCATTTATTTATCTATCATTTTATTTTTTCATTTATTCAGTGTCTAGGAGGATATACCAAGCCAAATGAATTCGTGAAACGCGTTAAGAAATGTCCATCAAATAAACAAGAGTGGGAGAGAGCTGTAAAAAAATCAAGATGTGAATTAATGTCAAGGAGTTATGAAAATATATACAACTATCATTGTTTGAAAGATGAGTGGTTAGATAACTGTATAGAAGTGTGTGCACCATCTATCGTAATTATTGGTAAAAAAAAAACCCCACTATTTTGTACTTTGCATTTATATTTTTGCTTTATTGTCTTCAATTTCATCTTCATGCTATCATTTAATGGAGAGGTGTTGAAAATGTTATTTCATACTACATATAAATTAATTGTCCTTTTGAAGGCCATTGTCCAGAATACAATACAGTTGGAGATCTTATACAAGAGAATTTTCTTCTTGATTGCACGAAATTCACTGTTCCTTGTCCAAAAGTTTACAATTCAACGGATATTTACAAATGTGAGTAACATGGCAGGAGACAAAAAACAAATTGATGTATCTTTATAAAAATGTTAAGGTGGATAAAGCATGTTCTTGGCAGATAAATTACTAAGTTTTATCATGTTTACTTGAAAATATTTTGAGTAATAAGATTTGAAATGCTATCGTTTTCTAACACAAGGAGCAATCTACAACGTAAAAACAGACAAATAGTTTCCGTTTTTTCACATACTAGAAAAACCATTTCAGTCATCAAAAAAAATTATTTTAAAATCTATAAACCGATTTTTAATTGCAACCTTTGGGTTATACGCCGCCCTCCTACACCAGTCAATGAAATGTGTTATATAAATATGGTAACTATTTGTGTAGATACTCAATGCTAGTATGTGTCCATCAATTCAGTAGATTGTGTTGGTTTAATCTACGTACGGAATCTCATTATTATATGACATCGTGTTTCTACAAAACAACGCTTGTCTACAGAATTTAGGGACAACCCTCGTTCTATAGCTGAATACGATAAGGCCTTGTATGAAATATTATAACAGAAAATGAAAAGTAGCACACGTAATTAAGTGTACATATACATGATATTTTGTTTTTTTATGTTCAAATTCAGATTGAGAAGGCAAACGAAACACTCTCGATGCTTTATAATAGAAAGAATAGTCATCATGCCTTATTGGTGAATATTAATGCGTCTTGTGATTAGGGCAAGGAATGTCCTATGGTATCAAATTTTGAAGATAATGTTTCGAATACAAAGGACAATGATATACCGTATAATGGAGAGAAGTGCAGTATAGAAAACTATTATTGCATTATAACTTTCAAAACTGGTGAAAAAAAAAATGGCTAAGAAATAAGTTCAGTTTACATAATTATGCTATGATTTAAGAAAAGGGTTATATTTGAAGGCATAATCATCGAAAATTTTAATAGTAAACATATGAAAAAAGATGAAAGACAATGCAGATGGGTATCTGTTGATACAATAATAAACATGCAAAATCTTGGTAAAAAGACCCCCAAAGGAGTTGACTGTGGGGAAAAAACTCTTTTTGATCTATGCCAGCTGGTTACTGGTAATAATAGCCTTGTTAAAATTTCTTAATGGCTGATAAAATCGTTAACCTCATCTCCAGTACGCCAAGAATATTTTTTTTATTAAATAGGTATTTTAAATTAAATTCAATACTTTATGTCTCAATAATTATTCACAATTCTTAAGTATACAGTACTTGTTTTTTAGATCAGGAATGTTATGAAATCACAACTGAGACATTGGTTGAAAACATTTTGACCCACGATGATAAGGAAGAGAGACAAATTGAACATCTTGATTCCACAACATTCTTACAAAGTTCATTGCTTACAAGAGAAGAGAATTCTAATCTTCAAGTGTACGTATGTCAGGAATTATTGTCTATAAAAATATTGACCTTGAACGAAACCAATTATATGATTTAGGCGAGATTTCTTTAAAATTGTTTTTTGAAGATTTCCTTAGAAAGATTTTCTGAATTTTAATACCGGTATTCCGTTCTAATTCTTTTTTTTTAATTCTGTTTGATCAGCAAATAATATCCTGTTGTTGCTTTTTTATTATTATTAATTATATAATCAACATATAAGATTGTTGTTTGCTTATCATTCTACTACAATTATTTCCTCGGCTTTTAAGATTTCATTAATTTTAGAATATAAATTTATGATTCATGATTGTGCTGCTTACGATTCATGTTGTTTGAAAAGATACTAGTAACAGGCTACTACAAATAAGTAAAGTTGGCAATAGTGGCTGGCTATGAGATGTAAGTAAAGTTGGTAGTAGTAACTGGCTACAAGTAAGTAAAGTTAGCTACTTGTAACTGGCTACTAGTATATTACTTGAATCTTCTAGTAAGTGTTGTGTAAAATTATGCAAACTTGGGATACAAATGTTGATATTCTTGAAATAGCTGGCTTTTTACACAGTTGATTTCCGCTGATATTGTTGACAAAAACAATCTCTTAGCTTTTCCACATGATTTAGCACTGAGGTAAACAAGAAATCGTACGAATTAAACTCAGCTACTAATACCTTTTGTGTAAAATTGTGCAATTTGGGATACAAATGTTGATATTATTGAAGTAGCTGCATTTTTTAATCGTTGATATCCACTGATATTGCTGATGAAAACAATTTCTAAGATTTTCCACATGATTGGCACTGAGATTACCATATATGTAGTATTAAACTCAGCTACAAGTCCTTTTGTTTAAAATTATGCTATTTTGGGTTACAAATTTCGATAATCTTGAAGTTGCTGTATTTTTAACCTCAGTGCCAGATTTCTCTAACTTCAGTGCAAGATCATGTCAAAAAGCTTATAGATTGTCTTAATAATGAATATTTACTTATTTTCTTCTCAACTTAATGTGATCTGTATTTTATTACTAAGTATGTAATAAATGTAATAAAACATTCCGTTTTCCATATCACATCCTGTATCAGCCCGAGACACCAATATCAGCCAGAGGGCTTTCGGCCCTCTGGCTGATATTGGTGTCTCCGGCTGATACAGGATGTGATACGGAAAAGGGTAAGTATTATTCTCTATGTAATAAAACTGTAGGTAAACCTGTAACTTGTAGCCCAAATGCAGTTCCTAGGGATTCGGATATGTGAATGCTAAAAACTCTGGAACCAATCGCTTCGAATTTATGGTCAAGATTTGAAAATTTGAGTAGTTGTCAAACTTCTCTGTCAAGGTCAAATGGTGAGAAATTTTAACACTAGTACCCAAAGAAAGGCCGTGGCTAAAGGGATACAGAAAAAGACAAATACATTCCACTTCATATTCAAAAATAAAGCAAAGTGAAAATTCTACTTTGTTCCTAAATAAGTAGGTCAAATCTCAAGACAAAAGATACATATAAGTACCAAAAGTAAGGTCAGGTTCGTTACAAGGAATTCGCATGTTATTGTTATGTAAAATTTAAAGCCAAAACAACAAAACAACAAAAGTTAAAAAGTTATGACCATGGTCACAAAGCTAAAGACATCAATTCTAAACGACTTAACATCATACGCGTAGACATTCCTCATCAACCCGATTACAGGAACATTAGAATCATTAACGACCATACGTCCAAAGGATATGCATTTGTAACCTTTTCTTCGGGTTAGCGATATGGTCCGTGAATTTCTACTTTTTAAGTTATGCTTGGCTTTACCCACATGTTCACAAATGTACATTTTAAAAGTTTTACATTTGTATATAGAATACGAGGGGCGTTCAATAAATAATGTCATTAGCTCGATTACATACAACATAGTAGTCATATAACATAAAGCTTGACTTTCTCTCATTATTGAATCTTTAATGAATTTATAACAGTTTATGTGACCACTTTTCATCACATAGTTTTATCCTGAGAAGCTGGGAAACAAGGGCTACTCGATACACTGCATTAAAAATGAATGGTAAAGAATCTGTAAACGAGAGTGAAAATAAAAGCAACATTAAAGCTGCTGTAAATCTTGTTAAAATCCCAAAGAAATATTCACTGAAATATGTGAAATTTACAGCAACCGATGCCTGTTTTATAGACAAATTAGCAGGTGGATTTCAAATATAAAAATTTATATAATGGGCATCAAAAATGGGTACCCTCCTTGCCAACAAAAATTATAACAACTTATGTACTGTTTGCCAAATTTCAACAAATAATATTTGATGTTGTATGATTGACTTTAAGACACATAGAAAATTTGATAGACATCATATCGGGAATAGTTAACACTGTTTTGAAGAAACGTTTGACGGTAATTAAGCTTGGTACTCTAAGGTCAGCCTATATTTTGAAAAATTAGTGAAAACGACAGCGTGTACAAAAGTCTTAACAATTATTTTAAAATATCAGTAATTTTCATAATCCACGTTTGTGTCATATTCAAACAGATATTGGAACATGAATCTATTGCTTAGAACCAATAAAACAGAATTTACCATTAGATGTACTTGATAAAAACGGCGAAGGTCTGTCAAGAGCAAAGGTATGCAAGAGCACAAAAGCAGATTTATATGCAGTTTTCTTAAATATAAGTGGTATTATTGTTCAAATTCGTATTCGGGGAGACAGTTTAATATCTGGAGGTGTCTAGAAAGCAGTTGTTTTTGCAAACAAAATCGAAAGGTTTATCAGAGAAAGGACCCAGAATCAGGAATCCACTGCATTGAATTTCTTCATGACAGCGTTTAAATCCGCATGCCCTAAAGAGTAAAGGGGTTTACGGGATAAACAGAAAGTTAATGTTTTTCACATTAACAATATTTGCCAGATCTTTGACATCTTGACTTGTTTCTGTTTCCAAACTTGAATAAAACACCTTTCAAAGGGAAAAAACAAGTCCAGGAAATCATTGGGTCTGCCATTTTCCAGTATACTAAGGGTCATACCCAAATATGAGTTCTAAAAACAATCAGAAAATAGATAAAAATGTTACGGACATGTGTTTGAATTAAAATAGATTAATAAGTAAAATCATGAAGACTAAATCATTGAAAAGCGTCGTTTGCTTCTTTTAGAGCCCCAATGACATTATTTATTGAACGCCCCTCGTATACATTATTATAATTAATTTTCTTAAAACTGTATTGAGTCATTTTATTTTGTTTCATTGTAGATATGATAATAAATGGCGCTTTAACTGGATTTTTGCAGTCATTGTGGGATTCATTGCTTTATTTTGTGCTGTATTTTTCTATCCTTTTTTCTTAATAAAGAAAATGTCACATCGATCCAATACAATTAAAGTGCTATCATGATCGAATTATCGAATAGGATAAGGTAAATGGAAATGATAATTATGGGATGTACTCACACAAAGGTAATATCCAAAAGAAACGACTAGGATTCCAAGGATACTAGGATTACAGTATCACACTAAACTGTGCGTTTCAGTCTTTGTTGTAGAGGACATCATCAGGGCATTTCACTGAATTTACACGCTAAAACATTCTTTAAATAAGAGGTAGAGTTCAGCCGACGAATTTGTTAAAACTTTCGTTATTTTGTTCAAAAAAGTGTGCTCACTTTGATTAACTTAAGTGTATGGTTTGATAGAAAAAAGTATGTGCAGACTTTCTGTGACATAGTGACTTTTTGATTATGCCTTCATTTCTGCAATGCTGAATGATCTTCATGTGTATTTGAATTTGATTTAAAATGTTATGTTGCTGTTTTAGTGACAGTAAAGAAGAAATCATTGCGATGTACCGTATACGTAGAATTTTTAGCGAGAATTTGATTTGGCATTATTAGCGAGGGTGTCGAAATCGTAAAATTGAATATCGCTAAAAATTAAATGCATTTTATTTGATTTGATTTAATTTCTTTAACGTGCATTTTAAAATCGCTAAAATAACTTCTCGCTAAAAATAAATTACCTGTTTTTCAGGTCAAATCGCTAAATTTGCGTCTCGCTAAAATTTCCACACACGGTATTCATTTTAGATGATGACACTACATGTAAGAGGAGAGAAATAAAAGATAACTATAGTTATGTTCCTTAGTCCTCCTGCCAAACGACTGAGCTTGTTTTTTGATAAACAGGCAAAAACAAATAACATCATGCTGAAGTGAAATATGTCATTTATTAAAGTAAATGACGGAAAAGTAAAACACAGTTAACAAAATGGGGGTCAGAAAAAGGAGGAGTCAAATATATAAAGATAACTATTTTGTTTTGTAAATCAACAGGATACAAGATGCTAATCAAACGTTTATATGTATTCATTGCTTCTATACTAGTCAAGATATTAAAATCTAATATTGATTGATTCATTTAAGGAAAAGATGATTTCTGTTTTTGTCAGAGTTCTCGAATAATTAGCAAATCATTTACCTGGATGCTTCTGTCACATTTACTCTATATGAATGTTTTATTTACATTTGCATAATATTTGTGGCGTCGGAGTCTGGTGGTTAAGGTGCCGGACTCCAAAACCGAAAGGTTGTGAGTTCGAGTCATGGCCGCGGCAAATCGACGTTGTGTTTTAGGAAAGGTACTTTACAGGAATGTCCTCACACCAAACAAGTGTAAAAGGAGTACCTGGCTATAGACAGTGAAAGATATTGTCAGAATGTTTGTGTTCTAGCGCCTTAAGGGCAGCTTTTGGATTGTTATGGTCTGCTGGGGTAATGATGTATTATGAGGCATTTATGCTAGGAAAGCGCTATATAAAAACAATTATTATTATTATTATTATTGTAATTATTACTCAGTTATCCTATAGGGAACCTCTTTTTTTTATTCTTTATGGAGTCTCAGTTCTTCAATGCTATTTAACAGGCACGGTTTGAGTAAATCACTTTCTTTTTCTGCCGTGTTACGCTAAAACATGCAAGGGTCTTTAATAAATCTGTGAATATGAATTCCATACATATCCAATTAAATTTCAGTTTATTTTTTCATTAGTTTCTAAGTACAGATTCATTCGATACAGGAGTTAGGAGTAGGAGTTTTATTTATTCTTTAATTCAGTTTTGTTAATTTTAAGGTCCTGGATAACTTTGTTCAAATGTCATGCTTTTAATTGTGTTTAATATTCTGTGAATGCTGTAATTGTTCCTTGTGTTCAGTGTGTTTGTATAGTTTTGTAAGAAAAATTAATTGCAAGTGTATGTAAAAACGCAGTACTGTTGTATGCTAAAAGCTTTATAATATGCTTAATGTATTATCGTTAACCATTTGTGTAATAACTCGTAACTTAATATTGTGTATTGTTTCTTCATGAGTAGGTCCCATTCCGAGAGAGGGAGTGTGTGAACCATGCAGGATTACTACGAAGTCTAGTGAATTGTTGTTTAACTTTAGTAATAGAATACATATTTGAAATTTTTTGACTTGGGTTTTATTGACTTATTGAAATTTAGTATTCTGGATTAGACGCTTAGTCATCCGGCAACAAGTTCTTCAAAAATTATTAAATTACTTTTATCTTTAAAATACTTTTTGATACCCAAACAAAAAAGGAGAACACCCTCTTCATCATTTTGCTTCAAGTTTCATTGACATTCTTCGAATTTCGAATTTACATGTAACAGCAAGGTCATCAAAAGTCATGATAATCAAAAAATTTCATCAAGTAGTTTGCATGTATGGACATGCATAATATTTGAAAGAAATACTAATTAGAATTGAAGATTTTATGAGGGCGCTAGGCGCCCGAAATAAAATATAAATTATATGATGATATTGAAGTAAGTAATGATAATGTATTTCCCTCCAATCCTTACCCATTTATATGGTCAGTGGGATATGTTTATTCATATTTCCTTAACTTAATAGTGTAATTGATATAAAATTACCTTATACATTGTATTTGAGTTCTGATTTTTGTACATATGTTGTATGGGGATATATATATATTATAACAGTTACTTGATCCGAAGGGTCGTATCACGTCGAGTTGACAGGCACGGATCATCAGATCTAACGAGACGCGAAATATCGAGTTTGATCTGATGATTCGCGCCTGTCGACGAGACGTGATACGGCTTTTCGGATCAAGTTACTGTTATAATGATAAATTTATTATATACCCCCTCATAACTAGCAAAATATACCTAAATTAAACTTAAGAGATCAATTGTATAATATAATAAAACAAAGCATTATAACAAGGGACTTTTTAATGTGCGAGAAAAACGTCATGTTTCTGCGTACTACGTCATCAGTTTCAGAGAGTAGTGATATGGAGTCAGAAAACAACATGTTGGTGATCCGGAAAATCGGATCACGAAGTCACGTGATAGCGTAAATTCAACACTAAAATTGGGTGATACACACTAGGTATATAAAAAAATTCTGTACCTTAAACGAAACGACGTCAGTACGCCTTTCTGATTTTTCTTGTTTGATGGTTTTTCACATGAACTGTTGCACTAGAGGAAGAGACATATTTGCTCAAAATTCTGATCTTGACGAATAAGATTTTTCAAGTTTGTTATATAGAATAAATCTGTTGTATATTTACTATAAATTGTTATTAAAAGAATTTTTAAGTCTTCTCTGTTTGGCTCGCATTGAAAGTCATTGATAGTATGTATTGAACAGATAGTGTTTACCTGGGGCATGTGCAGTGGGTCTCATATCTTAGTAGTTTTTATCTATTTATAGGTAGTCATATTTTAAAGAGCTGTATTTTAAGTGATGAATTGAAGGTCAACGCATTATTATATATCAAATAACTGAATTTAATTAAATGAGTGAATGTTATTTTGCATCCCATTCGAGAAATTTTAACTCTTTCGAGAAAGAGACACCACCATAAACCGGTGAAGGGCTTCATGCAATTTTTGGTCTTGACTCATAAATTTCATTGATTGATAGATTGTATGTTGTGTAACGTCCCTCGAGAGAATTTTTCACTCATATTGAGACACCACTACTTGCCGGTGGATGGCTACAAATTTTGTCCTATGCTCGGCACTCAGGGCCTTTGAGCAGTGAGGGATCTTTTTCGGGCCAGAACCTACAGCGACACGGGACCTCGGTTTATACGGTCTCATCCGAAGGACCGGTCTCGACGTCCCTCAGTGGGATTCGAACCCGCGACGTAAGGATTGACTTATTCGCGACTTTATAGCAGACGCTCTAACCACTGCGCCAGGCGAGCGACCATAAATTTGAAAAAGAAAATTGTGAGTAGCTTCTTTGAAAGTAGTCATAAACTTAACAGAAATTTTAGCTCAAAGCCTAAGATAAGATCAATTTCAAAAAAAGTTGATGCCATTGATAAGCTCTCATCAAATTTAAAAGCATGTAAAGTTTCATAACTTTAATTGAATCCTTTCTTTAAAATGAGCTATACATAAAGAATGGATGGGCTTAACTGACCAGAAAAAATGCCGTAAATCTAGGTTCTATAAAATGCTAATTTTTTGCAATCATATAAAGCCCCGATATTTTAACTGTGTATTAATGATAATTATCATATTAATATTGATAGCATGACCTAAAAACCACTCCGAGTACATGTCAAATTCCGGAAAACGAAACTAATGTATCGTTGATTCAATTTTGATTCATGGCAACAAGGCATTGCTTTTTTATATAATTCATTTTCATTTTGTTAGAGAAGTCGCAGAAAGAACCAAAATCATGGCATAAATGGATAGCTGGTCTAAATGGGACCTTTAATATAAATCAAAGTTAGGTAAACATAATATATACATTGCTCATACTTGGGTAGCAAGTTGAGCAGTCTTGGACATTTCTGCTCTCTTCAATTGTTCCGCCCAATCTGATTTCTGAAATCGCCAGGTAAAATCCGCTAAGCAAGCTTAAAAGTAATGAAAACATATTGGGCAAATAATATTAGTTCTATATTAATCAGATAAAACATTTGAAAATCAAATATATGGACATGAGTTGTGACATTTGTCATTAAGAAAAGAGATATAACGTAAGTAGACAAAGTATTAAAAATCAAGCATTTTTTTAATTTTTTATCATCATTCGGGAGTTAAAACATATGAAAACTCGCCACAGTTTCTTTTTTTTTTCTAGTTTGAATCCAGCTAAACAAGGCCTTATAAACCTTTAAAAAGAAACAAAGTGATTATATCTAAAAGTATAATCAAATAAAACCCTCTTAGGTAGTATACAAACCCAAACTTCGGCTGTACAATCTAATTTACGAATTTAGACAAAAATGATTTACAAAGTCATTATAGGCACAAAACTATTAATTAATATAATGGAAATAATATGCACCAGTTTATATTCACGGGAAATGAAAATTTTCTGAGAAAGACAAGGTCCAAATTTTATAGCTTGAAATAAGCTTTGGGAAACTCTTAAGTCGAATAAGTAATTTCAAAGATTTATTTCCGTATTTTTGTGACAAAAATGACAACAGGATATTCATTACATCATATTTTTTTTCAATGTATTCTAGACTGAAAAGTAGAATAAGATGACACGTATTCACTTTTGATAATAAAGAATGGCATTCAAAATATCTCTCATTCGTTTCAAGCAAAATCATGGACAAACCAATATGCAAAAAGGGGGACTTACATAGTATTATACATGTACCTGTTTTTGTAAAAAAAAATTATTTTGATTTTTTCTTAATTCTTGTATTATCTTTTCTTCATTTCAATCAATTGATCACTTATTTAATCCTGACTCATCCAACTTTTTGCAGATTCAGGTATAAAAAATGTAAACTTATATTTTAATTGAAACTTAATTCATATTAATAATTTGTGTTTCGATCGTTAACTTCCCTTACTTGTGCAGCAAATTATACCATTTTCACCTCCATACGTGGTTATCTCTCAGTTGATTCAAAACGAAGGAATATGTTCTTCGTATATGTACAAACAATCTCTAAGACGAGGTAAGAAATTGACAAACTAGTTGAGGAAGCAAGAATATCAGCTGTCTCTTTTAAGGTACAGGGGGATAACCATTGACTAACTTCTTCCATACTGTTTGTAAGGCCGTTATTTCCTTACTGGATTGTCAACCGGTTTTCCGGTTTTTTTTGTGTTTTGTTTTTGTTTTTGTTGTTTTTTCTTATAAAAAGGAACACACTGCTAGTGTGACTGATCGGCAGGGGATGCTTAATCATCCATGGCATCTGATTCCACCACGGATTTTTTTTTTGAGGTTCGTGTTTGTTTTGCTCCAATTATGTATTGTTAAATGGCCTTTTGGCTGGAATTATGTTAGTTATATATTTTCATTATTGATATCTTGTCTAACAGTCATTTTTTCTGTATGATCTGCAATGCTTTTTTTTATTTGCACACATTGACATGTGAACAGTTAGGTAGGGAATAACGTTCTGATTAAGGAACACTTTGATTAAACCCGTGATCTGGATGTTGGATCGTGCCGTAGGAGGATTGCAACTGGCGGTGTAATTACTCGATCATTGTTGATAAGACTCTCAGGACCTCTCAATTTGCATCATTAACATTTCCCCTCCATTGAACATATAACATGCGTACTACACAAAAGAACGCAGCCTTAACATTTGGAAAATACTAATTCATTACATTGTCATTTAGTTTTGACAAAAATTATTTATGGTCCCTGCAACATTGTTTGTACGCTAAATAAGTATAGTACATCTTCTTGTCATCTCCACATTGTGGTGATTATAATATATCTATTAGATTTTTCTTATGAGAATTTTTCACAGAGCAGTTCCTTATCACAAGCTGATTTCCGATCTTAATTGCACTGAAGTTCGATATGTATCATTAAAAATGAATTTGTCAATAAAAACTCATTTGAACAAGGGATGTAAAAGGGTTTTTTTTTCATTTCAAATAGATTAATGATTGATAATAAAAATGTATATTTTTTCTCCACATAAAGTTCGTAATAAAACTTTTGATATCATTAGAAATAGTAAACAAGGTCCGATAATTCCTAAGGCAGAAAACATACTCCAAGAGGTTTTTGTCGCATAGTTCCATTCTTTTTCCGATATGTTCGTTGCATTTGTATTCTCCGTGAACAAAGTATCTTTCCAAATCTCATTGCCATAGTTTTGTGTGGCAGAATCGTACAAAAGTCTGAGATGTTTGTAAACCTGGAAAATGATATATACAAAATGTAGTTTTATGCTTAGAATTATAAACTAAAAAAAATTGCGCGGTCATACATAGAGTGCTTGATACATAAGATAGCAGCTTTAAACAAATTTTGAAAGATTAAATTACAATTACAAACAACATAAGTATATCAAACAAGAGGTACATGTATTTGTGAAACACTATGCCCCCTTATGGTAACACAATTTTAGAGCGGGACATAACTGAAGTGGTATACACTTACCCTTGATAGCGCAATAGTTTTGGGCTAGGTAAAAGTTGACATCAAACAGACTGACAAACAAACAGACAGACAGGACAAAACAATATACCTCCTTGATCTTTCGATCAATGGCATAAAAAGTTACATGGAAGATCCAGAGATTGAGAGTTTCAATGATTTATGGTCATTTGTTTTCTCAATCAGTTTTCTTTTCTTTTTATCATTTCATTGATTTGATATATCGATAGTTTGTGCTGACGAATCTGCAGTCCGATTTATTCTTGTCTCATTCATTTACTGAAGAAATGATTAGTAAATTCTGCGGTAGATAGAAATGTAGTTCTCAATGGATTGCAGATTTTAATATATAAATAGGTGTAAGCAAATGTTAAACATTTCAAAGATTATAAAATATTTGAACATACCATAACATCCATACACAAAAACGCAAATCAATTCACTGCAATTACAAAGTTGTTGACATTTTGACCCGTAAGAGGGATATGGACATTTTATAAAAAAAATCTACGAATTGTAACAATTAAAACAACATAATAACTTTGTGCAAGTTGTGTAAAAATAGATAAGTAGATATAATCAAAACATTTTGTCTATCAGATCAAAGAAATTGCTATCCTAGCACACAGAAAGGAATGTTTAAATTTACTTTTTAATATTACGCTTAAGCCGAGATCTGCCGTTAAAATGAAATCGAAAGGAATAATTATATAATAGTGTTGCATTATGCATGTACTGTGCCTAAATAGTAAGCAGGGTTTGACACATGGTGCACGAGCCATGTTATTATTATGCTGACTGTTGTAATTATTTATGAGGCAATCTATTTGACTTTCTCCTGAAAATATTGGTGCTTACACAGCACACTTGCAAGAACTCATTCAAAATTTTCATGCTAAAATTGTTTGCATGCTTAGTTATTTTGGTTACTTGTATTTTCTCTAAATAAGTCGGGATTTTCTGTCTCAAAGCAACTCATCTTAATTTTCTCTTTTGTTACATCCTCCAATCAAGCGTCATATAAAAAAGCGTTTTAATGACCCTATGAAATCAGTTCATCTCACGATCTGTATATTATTAGTTTGAAAGTTTGTTGTACACATTAATCTCAAGTTCCTTAGAATAATATATATAACTGTTTTCAAAACAGTCTAAATACTCCTTCTTGTGTAAATTGTATAAGAAGAAGGTACAGTTTCAATACAAATAAAGCCCTATATTTTTCTAAAATATGAAAATGATATAAGAAATTAAAATTCATTTTTTTTTAAACATAGTAATTCTTTGCAGTATTAAATGGTTTTTCTCATATGACCTTATTAATGCTAATTGTGACGTCATTAACTTGTGCATTTTCCCGTATTTTCTTAAAAAGTTGCTGAAGACATCAATTTTCAGTGGAATTTTCTTTTAGAAAACATACTCTGCCACCGTCGCCCGGAAAAAGTTTGAGATATGTGATTTTTCATAGCTGTTTGCACAATATATCCAAAAATTAAAGCGGGTGACGGTGGCAGACACTATTTTCTAAAGAAAAATTAGAAGAAAAACAAGTCATTTTGAAGCTTTTCTTCATTTAACTTAAAAATGAACCAAATTAATGACGTCATATTTCAAGAAAGGCTCTTCTTCATGGCATATTCTTTAATGATTTATCATATTCATCTACTCAACTATTGTTAATGCCAATTTCATAACTTTTTAAAAACCTTAACTTTTTAGGGCACAATATAGCTAAAACTGTACCGTCTTCTTACGTTTATATATTTAATAAAATTCTATCAATCAGTGATCGTTTCTGTGGCGTAATTGATAAGGCATCGGACTGACAATCTCTTGGTCGTTGGTTCGATCCCCGGCGTGTGCATTGAAGAATTTTATTCAGTAATAAAAGCCGTGCACAATTTCGGCATAGTATGTTTACGCTATATAAATCCTTAGACCACTATGCGAGAATAGTAGGGTATGGGTTATATAGAGACAAACTGACAGGAAGCATAATAATCAATGATAGTAATTTATGTGCGAAAACTATGACGACTCACCAACACACTCACTGTTTTCCAGCTTGTAGCTAGCTAAACAATGTCTCTTTATTCTATGTGTTATTAATTTGGAAAAATAATAAAACGTTAGTTTGCATAAAAACAAAATAAAATCAGTAATGAATATCAGTAACAAAATGTACTTACCCAAATTTCGGAGATGTATTTTGTCCATGAATTATGAATTCTCGAGGCAAGAATAGAGGCAACAAATTAATGAACCTCATTTTAAGGCTATTGCCTTTAATTAAATCTGTTAAAGATGAGTATTTAAATATATCGGTAGATATCTCAATGGAAATAAATACCGAGATCGACAGTGTTCAAAGCAAATGATGAATGGGATATATTTTCTTACACGTATTTATTGACGGTATTAGTCATTGTCAGTCATTTTCAATAAGAATGAAAAAAAGCATAGAGGGTAGAGTTTGTTTGGTACTTGGGTCATTAATCATGATAGATAGAAAATTTTATGAAAGGAAAATACGAATGTATCCTAACAGAAACCAGTATTTTTTCATTATTAACTGTACGATATAGGCATTTTTATCGATTCAAAATTAAAAAGGTTAATTCTTGATGAAGAAGCATAAACCCCTTATAGTAAGCTTATTTAATTATTATCAATCCCTCATAGTAAGGTAATTTAATTATTATCAATCTACAAGCATATCATTAGATACAACTATTTTACTGTATGTACTTCATTGAACCAAAACACTTTACCTTGTAAACCTTATTCTTCTTTTGGTATTCTGGTCAGTCTAAGTCTACAGCATTGATTGAAGATAAAGGTCGAGTAACACAATAAAGGGATCATTCATGTTAGCTTTTATGCTGGGATTGTATAATGTTTAAAGATTGGAGCGTTTTCGGACTGGAAGTTGCAATTTCGGCGCTCTGTATGATTTTCTAATAGCTTCACTTATAAGTATATGTTTTGAAAAAGGTATGTATTTTTCTCTGTTTACGTAACACAATTGTGGACTGATCAAACGATGTTGATCCACTCTAGTCTAATCACAATGTGGAAAAAACTTTACATTTTACACAGTGTATCCCAAGGTTTATGAGGAGAGTAGCCTTTGGCTAACGGAGATATCCGAGGCTAAACTCCTTGCGTCGTCTCCAATCTATGGTGAAGTAAGTTTGAGATTTCCTTTGTGTGAATTTCTGAATAGAGCAGTCCTATTTCTCACATATATTTTTCAGTTTTATAGAAATCAATGAAAAAATATTTAACAAAAAACATTAATTTCAATATAAAATGCAAAAAATAAAAGGGCTGATGATTTTTTCTTCTTATGACTTTTATCAAGTTCGTAAGAAAACGTCAATAATCTAATAGTATCATAAGAAGTAAAAAGGACATAATCATTCTTAAGGAAGAAGAATACTCTAAAAATTCACATTGTTCAATTAATCTTTTTCTTAAACGTTTATAGCCAAATTGTATTGTCATTGTTTTATATGCTTTGTTCTTTGAACTTAATGTAAATAGATATAGGCTCAATATTTAAGTGTTAATTAAGCAGCAACACTTTTTCATTCTAGGAAGTGAATAAATTTACAATTTTCAACTGTATAAGAGTAAGGAATTCAATCAAAACTCACCATAGCATTCATATTGTCGTCAGTTAACTCCAACAAATCGAAATGTAAAATCATAAATGCAATGCACCTATACATGTACCGACTTGACATCATCATAGACAAATTTAACACGACGCATTTCATTTGCAGAGAAGACTTATTAACGAGGCTGAGACTAATTATTTCTGCCTTAGGGATTTTGATAAATTTTTTATAATTAATTTTTGTTGTTATATTTATTGTTTTAGGATTAATAAAAATCGAATTTTTACCACCCCGATTTCTTAGTGATCTTAAATGTTGTCAAACTTTACTATCGGACCCTATGGAAATTTGTTGGAAAATCGCCAAATTATTACATTTTTGCAATATTTTTTTACTTCTGCCTTAGGGATTTCTTTTTCATTCAAGTAAGTGAAAGTAAATATAAAAAAAGTCACCAGATTGTGAAATTTCAAAAAAGTTCACCATCTCGATTGGTCTAGGTAGTAATTACTAATTTTATTTTTTCGAAGCCAAATACTTATAAAATTGCCATATTACGGTATGAATACATATCTTTGTTGATGAATTATCGGTGCATACATTTTTTTTTGCAAAAATAGCAATGTTTAGATTGTTAGTATGTTTCTTAGGAAGTTCTGTCATGAGTGTTCAGTAAAATATCCCTGGACGTCTTGAACATACAAACGTCATGCGTCATTCTTCAGCGTCATGCATTACTTTAAAAATCCGAAAATGGTGACTTTGTGAGAGTCATTTCAAATTTCATTTCAGTCATTTCAATATGTACAGTCTTCAGATTCCCAGTTTTGGTATAAAACCAATACATCATATACCAAATTGAAAGAGTGTAAAGTTTCTATTACAAATATATTAGATGATTCCTTTTCCGATCCAATGCCTTCGGTTTCAAAATGTTCTGTGCGAAACTGTGAAACCTTTGACATTTTGATAACTGACACTTCTTTCACCAGTAATCTTACTGAAAAGAGCTTCTATACCAAAACGTGGGAAAATCTGAACTGCAAATCTTCTAATGTTGTCTAAGGAATAGAATGTAATCTGTGTGGACTTATTTATGTCGGTGAAACCAAGGGATCGCTTAACAAAAGAATATCAGGTCATCGTTTTCAAATAAATCATGGTGGTCAGCAGCTTTTATATAAACATTTTAATTCACCTGATCATTCTATTTTATCAATGAAAGTTAGAATTCTGGAAAAGATTTATCACCACACAAATAGTCCGTCGTTGAGTACACCTTTCCGTAGACAACGTGAAGAATTTTGGATTAGGAAACTAAGACTGGATTAGGACAGCCTTTCCCTATGGATGTAATGAAAATGCGATAGTGTTGGAAATCCTACAAGCCCGCAGTGTAATAATGTAAATGTTTTGGGACTTTTTAACAATACTCAGAGACGTAAGCGTGGTCATAGACATCGTTCGTACAATAAACCTGCAATATACGACGTCTCTTTTGATTCATTACTACCTTATGTAAATCAACAGTTAGGTCTACATCATATTCGAACCAAACTTTACTCTGTCCCTTTGAAACTTTTAAATAGTCTTCTTGAAAAGACCAAGGAACATCCAAATTTAGATTCCTCGACACCGGAATATAGGCTCGGTTCTGTGATTATGGATATTGCACATCATAGGCTTTTTAAACCCGCACGTTTCACGGAAGAAAATGCAGCTAAAACAATCCGTCTTTTCCTTAAACTTCAATATGCCAATAAAGGAATTGACGCGGTTAATATAAGTAATATTCTTAATCACAAAAGGGTCCAGTCTTGTATTCCACTCTATTTCAAGTCAAAGAATACGCCTAGTATTTCCTACAAATATACATCGACCATTGCTTCCAAACTTTTCAATTACAAAAACACTTTACATGGCCTGGATATCGACTATCTGAAAAATAATCCCCTTTCGTGTTCATGTTCTTCTTCGCCCTATAACTATAGTCCTGCTGGACACGTTATTACAGGTGACGTAAAAATAGTTCGTAATGAGGACCTTAGATCACTTATTTTAAAAGGTCCTAAATATAGGGAACCCCGATCCTTCAACTGGCGTCGGAATTTCATAAATATTATGGATTCTGTTGAAAATTACGCCAGACGATGGGCTAGATATGAAAAAGAAGACATTGACACCTTGTCAGAATGGATTAAATGTATCAGATCCATGTTAAAGTCACGTATTAAAAGATTGAGGGGCAAAATGAAAACCATCTATCCTTCTGTGTTCAATAAACCAGAAGTGAAAAAAGAATTAGATAGATTACACGTTCAGTACGTACTGGTTCCTGCCGACAAAGCAGGTAACAACATTTTCTTCGTTTCTAAGGCTCATTATATAAATTGCATTCTAGAAGAACTTGGATTTAATTCTACAAGTGGTAATCTTACTTATACATATACTTCTCTTTCTAAGGAAGAAATTCTTCGAAATCACCTGTCAGTTTTGAATACATTTAATATTCCACAGAGCCAAAATGAATTTGAACTACCTTATATATATTGGATTCCGAAACTTCAAAAGAATCCTCACAAACAAAGATACATTGCAGGTTCCAGTAAATGTTCATCCAAGCCTCTTTCGTTACTTCTTACTAAAATATTGACAGTAGTGAAGGAAAAACTTCAAGAGTACTGTACAACTATATATTCAAGAAGTGGTGTAAATCAGATGTGGATACTTAAAATTTCTAAAGAACTTTTGGACAATTTGAAATCACAAGACTTTACAAAAATCAACAGCATAAAAACTTACGACTTTTCAACTTTATACACAACAATTCCGCACGACAAATTAAAATCCAGGCTTTTTGATATCATTGACAGCTGCTTCTTTAACAAAAATGGAACTCGTAAGTTAACTTACCTCGTCATTGGTCATTTGAAAAATTATTTTGTTAAAACAGATTCAGATTGCACACATAAGTACTCTGAAGTTGACATCAAGAACATGCTTGAGTTTCTGATTGACAATATCTATGTGGTTTTTGGAGACCAGGTATTCCAACAATCTATTGGAATTCCCATGGGTACAAATTGCGCTCCGTTATTAGCAGACTTATTTTTATATTCATATGAAGCAGAATTTATGCAAAATCTTTTACGTGAAAAGAAGAAAACACTTGCTGTGGCCTTCAACTCGACATTTAGATATATCGACGACATATTGTCAATTAATAATGATAATTTCCATTCCTACGTCGACACGATATATCCTGGTGCGTTTGAGATAAAAGATACCACAGAGTCCGACACTTTTGCTTCATACTTGGATATTTTACTTGAAAAAGACACGAATGGTAATCTAACAACCAAGCTATTTGATAAACGTGATGACTTCAACTTTTCAATTGTCAACTTCCCTTACTTATGCAGCAAAATACCTTCATCACCTGCATACGGAGTATATATATCTCAGTTGATTCGATACGCAAGAGCATGCTCTACGTATGAACAATTTATTAAACGAGGTAAATTATTGACAAGCAAGTTGATGAAACAAGAATATCAACAGTCTCGTTTAAAGTCATCATTTCGTAAATTCTATGGTCGATACAATGGCCTTGTCAGCAAATACAATTTATTATTGAATGAAATGCTGACTGACGTTTTTCATACCAATTGTTAGTCCATTATATATACACTGACTTGACCACGGATTTTTCCGTTATTTCTTGATTATGACAACGAGCACACGGCGGGTGTGACCGGTCGGCAGGGGATGCTCACTCCTCCATGGCACCTGATCCCACCTCTGATGTTTCGGAGGTCCGTGTTTGCTCTGCTCTTATTTTGTATATTTGTTTAATGGACGTTGAGATTGAATACTGTTCGTTATTTCAATATCCTTCTTCAACGTTCTTTTTCCAATAATTGTCGTAAAATCACATTTTCAGATCAGTAGGAGTTACAAATAATGTTAATTTTGTATTATAATTAAAATAATTCTCAAAGGTGTACTGTCACACAAATGACTGTATGAAATTAAAAAGCTGCGCAAAGTGATGCGCACTCGGAATTAAACCCGGCCTCGATTTTACAGCGCAGAAAGCAATTTATTAGTTAGCCATGAATCACTATTCAATAGTAAAATTAATGTTGAGGAACATGGCTGTTATTAAACACAAAATTATTTTTAAATGTTAGATAAATGTCTCGTTCAATCGCTATTTTGAGTTTAACAGGCCCCGACCAGTTCAAAAAAGAAATGTTTTTTTTACTTGAAAATTGTTCTTACCTTAATGAAATCGACAGCTTTACTTGATTATTAATATTTTAATGCATTGAAAATAAATGTAGAAAATATTTCAACTTGAATTCAATAACTTAAAATTATAAGAACATAAAATATGTATTCAGTAGAAAGCAGCAACATTTTTCAGAAACTACAAGATGCAAAAGAAGAGCAACTGTCAGTTTAATTTTTTTTTTTTGCATTTAAAATTGGGTATGCTCTTGCAATATTGAAAATTTTATATGACCTCCATGCAGTTCACTAAACTAATTCATGGTTAAACTAATTCACTAATTGATGGATAAACTAATTTCAGTATGGACTGGGTCATATTATAGTATGAAAATTATATAATTTATAATTAATTGTCGTACTGTGCCTTGATACTTTCTCTTTCTTGATGCTTGGTGCTGATGAATAGGCAGTCGAAGTCATTCTGGTTTCCTTTAACACTAAAAAAAATAATAGAAAATTGGAATGTTGGAAATTGAAATAAAGTTTTCTATTGATTACAAATGTATTAATATATAATAAAAAATGTTTATTACAGTTTCATTGATATGAAATTTAACATACCATAACAGCCCGAAACATGGTCACAGATTGTTTCACTGCAATAACAAAGTTGTTGACATTGCGAACCGTAAGAGGGATATGGGCATTTTATCTCACATTCCACGCCAGTGTATCCAATTTTACATTCTAAAAATCGCTTATATTAAGATTTATATTCCCCAAATTGTCAGTTAAAATCAAATAATAATTCTGCAAGTTACGTTTAAATGTAGAAGTAGAGATAATCATAACATGTAGTTTATCAGATCTAAGGAAAGAGCTATCAAAGAGAATACACATTCAGATTTGCTTCAATTCAATTATGTTCATCACTTTATCCATACTAGTAATACGACTTGCTTTATTTTTTAAATAGATTATCTGCAGCCTTAAGCTGTATGCCTATGAAAAGAAATCTAAAGGAACAACTATTATACAGTGCGAAAGCTTTGGATACTTACCAACACATTTACTGTTTTTGAGTTCATATCCAGCTAAACAATGTCTCTTTATTCTTTTGAAAAATAAGAAACATTTGTTTACGAAATAAAACAAAATCAAATCAGAGTTCATATCCAGCTAAACAATGTCTCTTTATTCTTTTGAAAAATAAGAAAATTTTGTTTACGAAATGAAACAAAATAAATCAGAGAAATATCAAATGTACTAACCCGAATTTCAGAGATGTATTTTGCCCGTTTATTTTAAATTCTCCAGGAAAGAATAGAAGCAACAAAATAATAAACCACATTTCAAGGCTTCTGCTTTTAATTAAATATTTTAACGCTTAGTATTGAAATATATTGGTAAATATTTCACAGGAAATAAATGCTGTGATCAACAATGCTCAAACACTTTCATTCCAAAATACTATCATGATACTTCAAAGTCCAACGATTGGATTCAAAAGCCTCGAACATTCATTTTACACTTTCTGTCCCTTACGAGCTCTTCAGACAGTTACAAATTGAATATAAAATTCTATATTCAATTTGTAACTGTAAAGTCTAAAGTTTTGTTTTCAAAGTTCTGTGGGCAATCGCTAGGTCTACATGCACGTATTCCCTTTACAGGGTAAATGTACATTTTTTGAACTCGTGATCATGATAACGTTATAATAGTGATCATAATATCATTTTGTACATTGTTTTGTGTATTGTAACTCTGTACATTTAGATCAAATGTGTAGAGTAAATATACAAATGTCTTAATATATAACATTTGTTTCATTCTCATACATATCTATCAAGCTAGCTTAATAAACTATTTTTCAATATAATCGCTTTGGACTTTACTACTTCGACTAGTTGATAGCTTTGTTTATTGAAACATTAATAACATACAATGATTGGTGACATTCAAATGATATCTACAAATAAAATAACGACACATACATTTAATATCTTATTATATTAATACAGGCATAAATCGGTGTGATCCAATCTTGTAGGTTTTGTTTGGTGTATTTCTATCCGAATATTTGTTCATCCAGCCATGCTATACTGGTACTGGTATGTGTATTTAACCTAAATATGCTTTCTTTGGTTGTTAGTATGGTTAGTATGGTTATTAATGTTGCAATTTTATCCAGAAAAAAAAAACGTAAGAGGATTATGTAATAACTGCAACATAATTCCCATACAAACAACAAAAGAAAGACAACTTATTGTTCATAATTGCACACGTATTTCTGAATAAATAATCATATTCTAAGTAATATTCTTTAATATTTATATAAAACATTTTAAAATGCACATCATTGTATGTTTCATTGATGGAACAGCCACTGATTAAGACATCTACGAGGGCCGTTCAAATATTACGCGGACTTGTTGCACAGCAAAAACATTTGACGATATTATTTAGCAAAATGTCACACAAAATATGAAAGAATCTTTACTTATATGGTCTTCAATATTTCATGTTAAAATGTTGTAAATTGGTATAAATTTTGAGTGATTTATCAGGACATATCATTATGTCAGGGAAAAGCAAAATCTTCGACGTCACAGGCATTCTAAAATAATTTGTGACTGAGCTTTTATTTTCTCAACACTTTCCAAGAGTACCTGTACAGTTTGAGTTACCTTATCTACTTAACGTCCAAACACCATTTCTTGTCAAACTTAAATATATTAAACAAGTAAAGAATATCCTTTTTTGTTTTAAAACTAAAAGCTGCAGGTATTTATTAGATATAGTATGATATTGGTGACTGTCAATCACGTTCTTTGCAGTCCGGATAAAGTTTTCGCCGATAATCTTCTTCCCCTCCTTGCGTATAGCCTTTTTACAGACTGAGGTATAACGGCCTAAAATTTCAATTTGCTATTGCTATTTGTGGAAGAATGTCACGAATACCCTAGAGGGTATGCATATTTGGATCTATGTTGGCGATTTCTCGAGCATTACACTTAATTTAACAAAAGTGTGGTGCGCCGTCAATTCAGGAGACATCATTTGATATATTTGCACAGTCGTTTTCACGGGCATTGCATCGGAGAAAAATCGCTATATTTCTGTTAGTTCAAATATCACGTCAGAAATTTAAATGCATAATAATAGCGAGCGTAGCGAGGCGGCGCAAAGAGCGAGCATCTTCAAGCAACGCCTGTGCGAAGAGAAAATTCGGATTACTGCACATTCATTCGATAGAATTTTTTTTATGCTGTAATTTGCACCCACATTGTATCACTTGTTTTAGCTACGTTCTCGCGAGAATTATGGCAAATGTTCAACAGAAAGTTTACTCGCCTTGATTTATTGGAATTTGTTGAAGATAAATGGAAAACAAAACGTAATTCATTGACTTTCAGCACTGTTCAGGCTTTTTCTCGTTATATTGCGACTTACATACGTCATGTGACGTCAGAGTCTAGACGCACTAATTGTAACGTGTGGTTTGACGAGCCCGATCAAAATCAAAACAATAGAAGAGTTTGCGCTCGCTCTAACGGTCGCGCCGTCAACATATTAGAACAATTTAAAGATACATTCGAGAAAATTATCGAAAAATATCGCTACTATTCCGCATGCTTTTGTTTCATATTTTTTGTTGTGCTCCGTACCTCTCCATCAACGATATCAACATACCGATAATTTTCGTTGAATTTTTTTTAAAATACAGAAATTTTGCCCAAAATTTTTTTCTGTGAAATTTCATGACTATATGATGTCTGTAAGAGTAAATAATAGGACAATCTGCGTAATGTTTGAACGGTCCTCGTATATAGGCGGTTTGCTAATCGGTGGTTCCCGGCTGATTAACAGCAACGGTTTTCTTCAGAATTAAAGGCATGGCCGTAGGCCCTGCCCTCCCCTAATAATTCTGTCGATAAATTGATTGACTATTTGTATATTGTTTAACGTCCCCTTCGGGAATTTCTTACTCCTACAAATGAACAAAGACGTCACCGTATGTCAGTGAAGAGCTTCAAATTTAAAGCTATACTCGGCGCTCAGGGCCAATAAGCAGTGAGGGTTTCTTTATCATCCAATGCCTACCGTGAAACGGGACCAGGCCAATGTATTAAGGTCAAATCCGAAAGACACGTGACTTACACTTCTAGTTCTGAGCGCTTGGCGAAGGAAAATTAATTCTTATGTTTGTGTCTAATGTATGACGCGTCGCCTCGAACGAGAATCAAACCCGGACCTCCCGAACACAAAGCGAACGCAACGCTTTATTTGATATATTAAATATAAAAGAGCTACTTTATACAGGTACATGTGTTCAATCAATAAAATTGTCTGATGAACTTTTGTCAATGAATTATGGAAGTTGATTATATACCCCCTTGCAACTAAAAATATTTGGCTGTGCCACCAAAACTGAATTTGAAAGGCGATAATATTTATTGGTATAATATCTTACACTGATTTACCTCTACCGTTATTACTCTATACATGTAGAACATTACATGTAATACCATAAAAGTGCTTATTTCCCCAAGACGAGACTATCCCCCTCATCTGAGGACTACTCCCTGAAAACACAGCTATTCCCTGTGAGACGTCTCCCTCATGACTATTAGTTATGGAATTGGTCATATGATAATGGTTCCTGATGGAACATAGGGCCTTGGCAACAGTTCTCCATCGAACTTTGTTTTGGGCAGCCTTTTTAGTTGTTCGCAGGTATGTCCACATTGCCTGAACTCCTCTTCACATGACTTTTGCCAAGTTTTCATGGGACGCGCAATTCGACATTTTCCTTGGGGAATCCACTCGATTGTGTAGCATGTAATATGTCTTCTGACGGTTTTCGAAGGTTATGTTTAATGGAATGGGAACGAGGGAACTATTTCCCGAGGTTGGAAGGTCGCCAGGGAAAATAGTCTTACCGATAGGGAACTATAAATTATTACAGTTACTGTGTAGATGTATATATTCTTTCAATTAGTTATATTTTTTGGTTCCAGGGGAAAATATGGTATGGATAAAAGTCCACATGCAGGAATTTATTGCATTTTGCTGATCATTTTTTCCCAACATATATTGAGCAACGTAAGTAGAAGAAAGACAAAGAAAGGAATGTTCATATTTTTCAATATTCAATCGTTTTATACTCCTTGTCTTATATCTTTTGGAAAAAATAAACAAGATGCTCAACTGAGTATCAAGGTATCTTTGGCCCTGCTGCCCAGATAGCAAGACATAGTTAGGCCAACGTTGGCCTAATTTTTTTTCCAACGTTGGCCCTCTATTGGTAACCTTACGTTGGCCCATGGAATTTTGATCATATTGTTGGGCCAACGTAGGTTAAATTGTATGACAACTAACAGCCAACTTTAATAACTGGTTGGTAAGGTTGGCCCTTTGTTGAAATGTCAGATGGGATATTGTTGGGCCAATGTAGTTTTTAATGTATGCCAACTACTGTACATCAGGAAATTAACTTGCGGAGTTAATTTTCTCTATATTCGCGGATAAAGAAATTCCGCAAATTCAGCATACAGTGAATTATTCTTTAAAAACTTTTATAAAGATAAATTGAAATTTTATCACTTTCTGTGATTAGATGTAGACTGTCTTTATTAATTATGCGAGTGTCTCGATCAATTACAAACACGCATTTAATTTATTGCTATTTTTAAAGCTTATTAATTGTTTAATTCATTTCTATAGCTAACGATTAATTTAGCCATCTAGAAGTGCGATGTAATCATTTAATAAAACATACTTGTTTAATTTCACTCGTGCTTATCACTCAGTCATTACCTTTAATCAAGTCAAAAACTTCGTAAACAGGGTAACGACGATTAATTTATTCCAATTATATGATTAAAAGTTCAACATTTTTACTATGGTATAATTTTTTTCTGATTTGGACCCGAAAATAAAAAAAAAATTAAATGCGTAGCATTATTTTGACTTCAAATCGAGATCAGTCTGGTGTTTCGTTATTATTCAATCGGGATCAAAATCGACACAATATATAGACTACTTTTTTGTCTGATATGCACGATATACATGATTACAGTCAGAGGCGTAGTCACAAGCCTAAAACTTAAAAGGGGGGGTCAAGTCCAGAAATCCTTTGACAAGAAAAAAAAGGGAATGTTCCCCAATTGGGGAGGGGGGGGGGGGGGGTAGTGGCCAACTTGTATAAAGGCAAGTTACTTTCAATTCCACCCCCCACCCCCCACAATTCAAAATCCACATATAACTATACTAGGGTCAAAAAGTGCGAAGGGGGGACTATCCCTTCAATGAACATTTTTTCCTATAATAAAGGTAATGTTGGGAAAAAATAGCTGTGAATTTTTTTCTTCATTTATAAGTGGGGGGGCACAGACATACTCTTGCCCCCCCCGATCTGAAAGTGGGAGGGGGGTGCTAGTGCCCCCCCCGTCCCCCCCTGCCCCCCTGCGCCCCTGCCCCCCCCCCCTGTGATTACGCCTATGATTACAGTATTTCGTTATAAACTATAGAGACGGAAAATAGCAGTTCACACAATATATAACCTAGGTTGACCAAATATTGACCCTTTTTTACAATATCAGATGGCAAATTAATTGTTTGGCCAACGTAGTTATTATCGAAACATTTGCAATTGATTAAGTGAATCTTTACATCAACCTATTTCATGACTTTTTAAAAAAAAATTAATACACAATTCAACCTGAATTCATTGTGCATACATGGACATATTCAATGAAAACATTACTAATGATTCACTGTGAAAATATTTTATATGCATCAATTCAATCATAATTTACAAAATAAAGGACAAGATAGGATAGATCAGTATTTGGCCCCCGATTTAGGGTGTCTTTTAGAATGATCCAACAGTTTATCCATAAAAACCCGTTGTCACCCCTGCCACAAAATGAGTATTGGTTGTAAGATTAAGAATATACAGGGGCCACAGTTAGGTCAGGAAATAGGTAAATTTCCGACATTTCTCATTTTTATGCAAATTTTCATCAATTTTACAGCACATTTTCTTTCGGAAAACATGGAGCACACGCTTGCCTATCTACCAAATTTATTTAATTTATACACTAATATCAGATGCAGTTTTTGTGTAAAAATCTCAGATAGGCAAGCTTGTGCTCTATGTTTTCCAAAGAGAAATGTATCCCAAATATAATGAAATTCCACCAGAATTGAGGAAATTCTGAAAAATGGCCTATTTCTGCATCCCCTTGTGGCTTCCATGTAGGCTTTCAATTAAAATTAGTGCTTATATTAATGCAAGGATCTTTTTAATTTTTTAACGACAAAGTATCACAATTCTACCAGTGTTCTGATTTTTACATCAAATAAGGAGCCAAATGGCTGTAACCCTATCTTGTCCTTTAAAATAGAAAATGGAGGTAAAATATGAAAAATTATTAATTCGAAGTTCTTAATCATGGCTCACTTCCTCTATCACTATCCTTTTGTTGTATTCCTGCTCTTTTTTCCGTCCTTTGGTCGCCGCCCGTTTCTTCATCTTGATCTTTGTCATACGTACTCGTATTTCATACACTTCATCATGTTCATTATTCTCTTCGATTTCATTGTTATTTACAGCCTCAACATTTCTTATCCTTGCAGTCTCTGACTGCAAACACAAAATAATTTGATATTGGAAGCAATACAATTATCACCTCAAAGAAAAAGAGAACGATGTATTATACTATTGGTGCTTATTGATCTAAAAACATTAATTTACAATCTTGTCGTAATAGACAGTTAAGAATAAGATTGAAACAACTTATAAGATGCTATTTAACTTGTTTATCATTGCATTTTTTCGAGCTCTAGAAGTTATTGTAAATAAAATTTGAAATACATGTATTTGCAAACGGTATACACATATACGTGTATTTGTATCTACATCAACTTACAGTGCTTGTGTGTAAAAACATGAAAAGAATGAATTCCGAATCAATTTTAACAGTGAACCTGAATAAATAAGAATAAATATACTTGTATCGCTTCGATATGCAGCTATAGAAGGTGTTTAATCTCACTTCTTGCTTGCCCTGCATTTTCAGTCTATCAACACCTGTGAGCAATTGAAACTGACAGCTCCCTCCACACTTTGGTGTTTCAATCGCCGTGCAACTCTCCAAGCTTAAGCGAAAGCCTAACTTTTGTTTCAATTTAATTATGAAGCTGTGTCATTTTGATTAACGCTTATGTAGGCTTATTTCACATCCTGTTCCTGAGAATTTATTCAATCATCTTTAATTCTCTTGAATACAACGCTAATGAAAAACATAATTTCAAGGGTTTTATTTCAAATAAATAAGCATGCATGCGTACAATTAAAAAAAATAATAAAACACTCTTTGGTGCTGTTATCACTTAAGTTCAGGGTTAAAATGTTTTTAAAAAAGTAATCCAATTAAAAGCATGGACATAGAATGTCCTCTTAATTATTTCAGAATGTGCATCTAAATTAATACTTAGAACCAACGTTGTCTCAACGTAAAGCCCAATAGCTAAAATTGACACCATCATTTAGTTGGCAGTTCACAGTTAATAATAAGTTGGCCAGCGTTGGCCCAATATAAATATCCCATCTTTGAAACATCTTAACAATAGAACACTCGTGCTAACATCAGGCCAACGTTGGGCGAACATACTACAACCAAATTGATAAGACATGTTTTGATGGTGTATTAAAACATTTGGCCAATGTTTGGCCAACATACTACTACCAACTTGATAAGACACTTTCTTTAAGAGTGTATTACAATCATTAGGCCAACGTTGGGCCAACATACTACTATATATACCAATTTGCTAATACACTTTTTAAAGGATGTATTACAAACATGTGGCCAACGTTGGGCCAACATACTACTATCAACTTGATAAGACGCATTCTTTATGGATGTATTACAAATATTGGGCCAACGTTGGGCCGACATAGTACTACCAAATTGAAAGACACTTTCTTTAAGGGTGTACTGTATTACAAACATTGGGCCAACGTTGGGCCAACAAACTGTTGTTGTTTTGCAAGCTTTTCACCAATCTGTCCATGCTTTGTGAATTTATTGCTTTTAAAGGAAGGGTATATTAAGTGCTCTCAAATGAAGTTATCACTATTTGTAGTGTCACGGATTGGAACCTTGTGAGTAGTGCTGCCTGTTATTCTAATTTTTCTAATCTGATGCCGCAGTTCTGATTGACTTTGTGAAATAGTTGTATGAGATAAGGACTTGATTTGAGATTCAGTAAGATTTATATACTTTTTAAAAAATTAAAAACACTTTTTACACGTTAGTTCTGCAGAGTGTTCAGTATGAGGCTCAGATGAAGGTTTGAATTTAGGAGTATTCACTTAAGCTTGCACAGATTTTTTTAAAAGAGAAATTTTTACTGATAACAGTTCCTGAGGTTCACTATTTTGTACAAAATATTTATAGGATTGAACATACAAAACATGCATACAAATATAGGGAATATTGATTTTGTGTTTTGTGGTTTTTCAACATTTTGGTTAACGTCACTACGGCTGTATCTAGGTTTTTTAAAATCCATCTCCTCAAAAAAACCTGGATCCAGGTTTATCGTTGAACCCTTGTTCAATTGCATTTGTTCATCGGTACAAGATTTGCATGTTAGTCTTGACCTCACAGCATATTCAATTTTCTATAGCTCAGCACCGACATGACTGCATGTTTTACTGTTCCCTGCCATACAAGAACAACCAGCACTAAAAAATCGTGGCAACCATGTCACATATACATGTAATCCAATTGGTACCAATTGCGTTCCGTTATTAGCAGACTTATTTTTATATTCATATGAAGCAGAATTTATGCAAAATCTTTTACGTGAAAAGAAGAAAACACTTGCTGTGGCCTTCAACTCGACATTTAGATATATCGACGACGTATTGTCAATTAATGATTATAATTTCCATTCCTACGTCGACACGATATATCCTGGTGAGCTTAAGATAAAAGATACCACAGAGTCCGACACTTCTGCTTCATACTTGAATATTTTACTTGAAAAAGACATGCATGGTAATCTAACAACCAAGCTATATGATAAACGTGATGACTTTAACTTTTCAAATGTCAACTTCCCTTACTTATGCAGCAATATACCTTCATCACCTGCATACGGAGTATTTATATCTCAGTTGATTCGATACGCAAGAGCATGCTCTACGTATGAACAATTTCTTAAACGAGGTAAATTGTTGACAAGCAAGTTGATGAAACAAGAATATCAACAGTCTCGTTTAAAGTCATCATTTCATAAATTCTATGGTCGATACAATGACCTTGTCAGCAAGTACAATTTATCATTGAATGAAATGCTGACTGACGTTTTTCATACCAATTGTTAGTCCATTATTTTATACACTGAATTGACTACGGATTTTTCCGTTATTTCCTGATTCTGACAACGAGCACACGGCGGGTGTGACCGGTCGGCAGGGGATGCTCACTCCTCCATGGCACCTGATCCCACCTCTGATGTTTCGGAGGTCCGTGTTTGCTCTGCTCTTATTTTGTATATTTGTTTAATGGACGTTGAGATTGAATACTGTTCGTTATTTCCATATCCTTCATGCATTATAATACTCCGAGTTGACTTTTGTGAAGGGCGTACTTCAGATTTTAAAACAACTATTGATAGCAAAATGTAGAATTTTCCCCAAGGAAGCACTTTTAAAATAATTGAAACTGTCCAAAGATTTGTAGTTTTCCATCCCTTGGCCATCACACGCCTGACTCAAAATCAAATAATTGTAACTATCGCCATACTCAACTTGGGGCCACTCCGGCATATCGTCCTTCCATTCTTGTGGTTTGACATCTTTTGGCGAGGAAGTAATTCGACCTTTTACAATTTTCACATTGATATTGATTCATATTTAAGGCAAACGAAAGAATTTACAAGATTTTCATACATTAAATGTTGTTTGTGCGCTAATATTTACGGTTGAACAGTTCGTAGTTTCACCGGTGTGTTGTTGCTACGAAGTTTGTTTTTGCAGCGTCACGGATGCAATGGCGACTGCTTTCTGGGGTAAAATTTTACTAAGGAAAATAACTGAAAAAAGTTGTGTATATGGCCAGTGTTAACACAATATCAATATTTATTGAGAAATTGATATATTCTTTTTAAAGCATCATTGTGAATTTAATTTATTGAGCAATACATTTACATGAGTTCGATGTCAAAATCTTATTACTGTAAATTCCTTATTTTCGCGTGCACTTATTATCGCAATTTGACTCTTCAACGGCAAATCGCGAGAATAATAGTTCGATCGCGAGTGGACAGCTGATCAAGATATTTAACATAGATTTCAGCACCTTAAAAAAAGGCGAATAACCTTAAGTATTTCGCGTGTGGTGCTTCTCATGCAATTAAGGGATGATGAATTCCACGTATATATTTAGGAATCTTGTACAGTATCAGTATCCATTGTTTTCTATTCGACTACAATTATTATAATAATTCATTGAAATGCACAGCCAAGGAATACAATATCTCTCTTTCTCTTATACAAACATATGTAATCAAAGATTTCTAAGCTTACCTCGATTTCAGATGTTTGAATAATGTAACTCTCACATAATTTTTTCGTAATAGTCGGTACATATATTTATCCTGACAATATTCATGGTAGTTCTGTTAACTAATTTTCCAGATGAGTGACCGGATGATAGATTTTGATGCAGGTATATTCCCAAATAATTATAAGCCCTTTCTGAACCAACTTTAATCATAATGGATGATGCATCTAGGAATGGAAATTTACTAGACTTGCTTTAGATGCTAGATATGGCCTACACTTTTGCACTACAGTTTTACAGTTGAGTGACCAGGTTCACATTTATAGAGCAAGTCAATTCCCAAGTATCTATCAGCCCTACCCATACCAAACTTGTAAGGATGATGCATCTGGGGATGGACACTACTATACCCGCTTCGGATGCTGGATTTGACCTACATTTTTTCAGATAAGTAACCAATGTAATGTTTTTGAGTAGCCCTTTAATTTAATGGCCTTTTATGATTTAATAAGCATGGATAATTTAGACTAGCTTCGAAAGCTGGATCTGATCCATGCACGTTTGGCCCGGGTATGACTTAAAGTTACGTAGGGATGGACTTCTCCTTAAACTTGAACCTAGGACACCGACGCCGGATGTGTAGCATTAGCTCATCTCAACATTGTCGAGGTTAGCTAAAATTGAGTACGAACTATTGCCACGATAAGATTGCGTTAATTTTTTAGGATTATGTTTTTATCATAACTCGAAGTGTTTCGAGCAAATATAGGTATATTAGGTATAATTGTTATAGTTTTACATGTTATATTATGGGTGAAGTTTATATTCTGTATATATATTATACAACAGAAATATGTCACAGATATCTCATCATTATTAAACTGTTACTAAAATAAATGAACCGTTATACTTTCAGAAAATAAACAGATGCCCAGAGCTTCGTACGTTTGCAAAACCTGTTGACAAATGTCCTTCTCATAAAGAAGAATGGAAAAGAGCATCAGAGATGAAGAACTGCGAATCATTATCAATGAATTGTACAAGAAAATACGCTTATCACTGTCTAAATGATGAGTGGTTAGATAAAATGTACGAGGTCTGTGCGCCACCAGTTATCATAATCGGTATTAATTCTTGATAATCAGCATGTATCTCGTGCAAGAAAAAAATATGTCAATATGAAAGATAAATTGCATCTACATACCCCAAAATTATGATAACATTCTATTCACTTATCTTATTAGAGAATATAATTTTAATCTTTGTAATTCACTTAATAATGCCTGTTGCTGACATGAAACATGCAAGATGCAATTATAGAACTACGTTGACATTCAAAGTATGTGATAATAAGAGACATATCTATAACAACATACAAGTTGTATTCTTTTCTTTTAATTCTTACATAAAAAAGTGTAGAAAAAACGATAAATAGAAAAGATCCCAAGGTGTTTTTTTTCCATATTCATGCAACGTGTTTCCTGTTTTCTAACCGTCATCAAGACTTAGATTTGACAAAAATAAAGTACAGATATCGCTTTATAAAAATTATGTATATCCAACAACAAACCATTTGAATTAGTATATATTCCCAACATTTCTATAACTAGGAATGAGAATGAAATGAAAAGAACATACAAGCAAAAGAAAAAAATCTTATTATTATTTCTCATTTATCACACACATTGATAGCATTTTTCTGCTCATTCTATATTTTCTTTGAATTCAACATATATTTATGGATGGCCTGAGTAAAATATAGTAAATTTACTAAAGGGAGGTTTAATCTAAATTTCATCTTTCTCACATTTTTACGAACCAAATGAGTTCATTGATACTGCATACAGCACTGTTTTTATTCACATTCATGAACCTTTTTGAATTTACTTCAAGGTTGCTGTCCAGAATACAACACAGCTGGTGATGTCATACAAGGAAATTTTCTAATTGATTGTACAAAGTTTGATTTTCCGTGTCCAAAGGTTTATAATTCTACAGATATTTACAAATGTGAGTGACACATAAGCACACTTGCATGAAATCAAACAGTATATTACTATTGAAATATTACATGGCGTCTTAAATGTAACGTTATTTATCACTTAATTTTTGTAAAAAATAATTAATTCACATCGAGAAAAATGACAAACACCTTTTATTAATAGTAGTTCATGGTTTAATTTGTTCTTAGATCAGAAATGCTATGGAATCACGGTTGAAGAAATATTGTCCGATTATGAAGCTGCTCATAAACAAATTATGACACCAATTTCAGCAACACAAATACCAACCTTGCCTTTATTACTAAGACGAGGAATAAGGAAAAAATCGTAAGTGTAACTTCATTTATCTGTATGCAATATCTAAAAGTTTAACATGTCCAGTTTCTGAAATGCAACTAGAGCAAAGCTCGTTGCAAAGCAATGAGTAGGTATTCCGTCCTGTTTGACCGAAAGTGACTTAAATTTATTGTAAAAAAAAATATAGAGAGAAATGACGTCTCTAATGATTTAAATCTTAGAAATCTATATGGAAAATTGCAAAAGTAAGCCAGTGTTGCTACTTCCTGTTTGACCGAAAGTGACGTCGACGAAGTTTCATGCTTCCAGTGACGAACATTTACCCCAAAACATGTCAAAAACAGCAAAAATATGCAGTTTTGGACTACTTAAGATTTGGTCGGAAGTGACGTCACAAGACGGATTTTGATGACATCAGTAGATTTTACCAAGGATTTTCAACAACTTTGCTTCTTTGATATATAACAATTCTTAATACTTTTTGAGATATCTGGAAAAAAGTTTGGTCCCTCAAGATCGCTAAATATAGGGATCAGCCCTTTTTTCGAGATATCATTTGAAAGACCTGCTAATTGTGCACAAATTATATTCGATATATTTTAACAAAATAGTTTTAGTTTAGAAATAAAAAGCAAGTAATTTTTGGCTTTTTTAAGCGTTCTAATTTTTTAATCCTATCAAGCGTCATTTTGAACAGAGAAATCGAAAAACAAAAACCAATGTGAACAACTTCAGGCCTTCAATTCTTAAAAATTAATAGAATTTCTGCTCCAGCTTTAGCTGTCTCTGAGCCTTTGTCTGGAAACGAAAGCCTATAAAGGAGATGGGTGAACTAAGCGTGCAAAAAACCCACAAGCTTTACACATGTATAAAAATCATATTCAAATTGTTATTTTAGTATTTAGAGTAAAGTTCTCACCATTGATTTTTGTAAAATCACAATAAACAAAAAGTTCTGAGAAAAATTTTTCGTTAAAATTTATTCTTTTATCAAGAAAAATAATGAGGTATCCATTGGGTTCGAACCCTGGCAATAGAAATCCTGAGTTGCATTCTCTATTGAGACAAGCACGCTAACCACTACGCTACACAAGTCCTGATGAAGTGTGGCATTTAAATCATGTTTGTGATATGACCATTGACTTAAGGGACTTCAAGTATTTCTCAAAAAGATACGAAAGTTATGTCATAAACTTATATTTTTTTAGGTATAGTGGGTCATTGCTCCATAATTTTGGAAAACAAAATATGTATATTTTTATGCAAACTTTCAGGAAAAAAATGGAGAGAAGACCCACTCATAACGAAAAATAGTGTTATATTGTGAAAAAATGACTCGTTTTGTCCTCTTTTGTGTGTGTATCATATTTCATTGGTAAATAACTTCAATTTTCATGAGATTTGTGCAAGTTGAAGAGATTTTACATAAAATATACTTTAATATTAGATGAAATATTAAGGAAGAATTTGATAAAATTGAGATTTAATTTTTCACGTTCATGTTTGTTGCACTATGGGCTTTTCTCTCATCATGTTCACCCATCTCCTTTCATTTAAAAGGAAATAAATCAAAACGGAAGTGACGTTTTGAAATTTTAGACAACATTCTGATAGAGTTTAGTAAGGATGGCAATCGATTACAGAATTGCTAATCGGTTAACAGCAAGACGTTCCGACCGATTAACCGGTTAGTCGTATCAAGAAGTACATTTTGACATTATTTTGCATACACAAGACGGTAATAAAGACATTAGAAGTTACATTTTGCTAATTATTTTGATTGGGATATTTTATGTGCACGAGCGTTTAGTTTATTTTAATTTCAATAAACAAGAAAAAAATAAAGAAAACGATAAATCTTGCCTGAGAAAACAAACACGGATATTTTTTTCCAACGTATGTTAAATTTATGTTATGTTATATTATGTCTGAACTTATTTACAACTTTTTTTCCTGATATAGCATTACTTATAAATTACGGCAACATATAGACAAGTGCTATCTGATGATGTTTTTAATATCATAAAAAAAACCACGTACAGGACAGTCGGGATAGCAACATGATGTTTTAAAAACAGCAATTAACACTTTACAAACTGACCAATTACCCCGTTATCTCAATCAGGAGAGCCATAAATCCCACCAAATTATTTGATTACATGATATGTAACGACGTTAAATCAACTTTAAGCAGCGGTTTTCTTTCTAAAAAAATTAATTTTAAGAAAATGTGTTAAAATTTTCATAAATTTTTATTTTTTTTCCGACTTACCGATTACGGATTTTCTAACCGATTAACATCGCTCCGACCGATTTATCGATTAATCGGTTAAGAATTGTCATCCTCCCTAGAGTTAAGTAACTTTTAGTATCTCTGAAACTTTAGCGAAATCAATTGAGAAATGAGTGAGATGTGAGGCTTCAAAGTTGGCGTCTAGGAAGTAGAAAAAAAGAAGAATAACTAGATACAATGTTGTTGCAAGCAACGAGTGGGTCTTCTGTCCGATTCTTGATGCGATGAGATAGGATTTTGATTGAGATTTTCATTCTAAAATAATGATTTTCCATAATCTGTTAAAGGACATTGAACATTAAAGACTTAAAAATCTTTTTTTGGCCCATCACGGCCCTTAATTTTAGGAATCAGCCCTTAATCATATCATCTTAAAGCTCTAAGGATTTTGATCACTTTTTGTTCAACAACTATGCAGAGATTCTTTTTTGTTTTCGAGTTATTTGCAAAAGAAATATTTAGGGGCTAACCCTTCAACTACCAAATGGGGAAGTTTAGCGAAAAATGAATGGTTGCATATTGTTCAGAACATTATTTTCAACAACTTTTGTTCAATATTACTTATCAAAATATTTCCCACTCTTGAGATATATAAAGCGTTAAAGATTTAACATTCTTGCCCCTTGTAGCCCCTAATCATGTTTCATATGACATTAAAATAAAAATATTTAGTTGTAGATTGTTTAGATAAACATTTTTGCTTCAGTAATGTATAATAAAATATTTACTTTAACAGAGTTATCGAATAAAGATTTTGGACCCTCTCAGCCCTTAATGTGATGAGTCAGCACTTTTTTCTTGATATCATATTAAAGATCTTGTCATTCTGCACAAATATTGCTCAGTATGTTTTAACAAAATAATTATATTTTAAAAGATATGATGCAAAATGTCTCCAAAAATAAGTCATGATTCGTTTCCTTAATTTCGACCCCTACCGAGCTTCCATTCTAGGCACTTCCGGAAAATATCCTGACCATGTTGCAACATGGCAACATGTCCTCTATCAACCCTGAAAAAAAATCAGCTTTCTAGCTTGAGCCGTTTTTTAGTTCCATCACAGACATGGAGGTCATCAAAATTTTGATCAAAGGACGATAACTTCCGACCGGAAGTGAATTTCAAAAAAATAAAAAAAAAATAATGTAAGGTTTAGATAAAGATACGTCTTCTCCGAAATTTTCAAGTAAATCTGTCGAGCCATCTCCGAGAAATCTTCTGCACAAAAATTGTACAGAAAAAAAGGATTACTAGAGCAAAGCTCGTTGCAAAGCAACGAGTGGGTCTTCCTTCTTAGCAATAAGCAAAAAGTGGAATGTTCAAATATAAACTTTGCTACCATTGTTTATTTCTTTGATTCAAACAGCAAATACCCTTTCTTAAAGTCTGATTCTGGAGTGAGCACAAGGATAAATAATTCAATGGTTATGTCTCCAACACCATTGAAACTGTACCTACAAAATTTATACAACCTCATATTTTGACTTTGATTTGTAGACATATACTAGCATTACATATGATGCAATCATATTGGTGAAGTGTTTTATGCTACGGATTATCAGTGTTTTGATACATCATCAGCTTAAAAATTGTTTTAAATATATTTACACAGTTAATTGGATAGTATTATAATAGTAAGTAATCCAAGTGTGTTACTGATGAACTATCTCCATTTTTATCAGGTCAGGAAAAAAGACCAAATGAATACTTTTACAAGAAATACAAAGGAATGTGTTGTGCAAGTCTCTAATTTGCAGAACTCCACTGGCAAATAGTGGTATCTCAATAAGAGTGTAGTAAAGTTCTCTGAACAGGACATTCAACAAAAAGATCTCTTTCTAAAAGCACTGTCCTTCATATGAACAAATTTCATTCCACTATATTAAAGATTTCTTTGTGCCAAGTTTAACTTAAATTGCCCCGTGGTTCTGAGAAGAACATGAAATTCTGATGAATTTAATTCAAAGATGATAATGGGTGACTTTTATTTAAAAAAAAATTACTAAAGCATTAGCTCATATGAGTTAAACTGTATACAGATTTAGTGCTTTGTTGACTTTGAAATATGCTTGGACATCTCTTTGATCTTATGTTTGAAACAATATGTACATGTACATGTCCTTTGTGCTGAAAAATGCACATATGTTAATGGTGTAGTTGTCTATGCCAAGGTAAGAACTTTCCTTCAATAATACTGTAAAAATACACATATTATATCTTAAATGTTGCTGCTGAAGACAGATCTTTATCATCCTAACCATTAGCATTGGTATGCCTTCCCTTAGAAACGTAAGACCTTAATACAGATCTATGTAAACATGCAAGATTTGACACATTTAAAACGAACATTAATTCCAAATTAAACATACTAGATTCTGTAACAGAATCTATTTCTCTTGAAAAACTGAAAGCAGTTGATATGTTCTTATTTGTCAAATTGTTGATTTATGTCTTTTTCTCAAATCAAAATTCGAATATGCTATATTTTTAAAAAGCAATCTTCTTAAACTGAGACTGTTTCACATGTCAGACAGTTTCAATTTCATTACGCTGTTTATACTTTGTCATCTGATCTCCCAACAGATGCTCTTCTGGCAAATCATGATCATGCTTGGCAGCATATTTCAGTACTCAGATGACAGTCACAGTCACACCTATCAAAAAGAAATTGAAATTTTTCATTGCTGCTAGAATCCAACTGTCTTATCACAGAAATAATTATTTCACACTTTCTGACGAAACCTTCCCAAAATTTTTACATTTTGCTCATAACAGCGTAAAAAATGCATTAATTCCCGTAAACCATACGATTCTAGCAGCACTTTCCAAAAACAATAGGATAAGAACTTTAGATAGAAACAAAAATTAAGTTTCAAAGTGTGCGTCGTAGTGCTGAACTTTTGCATCTTATTTGTTACGAATGACAGAGGAAAGGCTGATCGGCAAGTAAACACCCTCCCTGCTTTAATTTTACGAAGAAATCGTTGAAGTATATTACCATACCTTATTCATAAGCTTTATTCCCACATGAATCACACATGATATTCATTCTAAATGCTTTAAAACTCCGATTTCTTGTGTTTGTTTACATGAATTCTCGTTACGTGTCACTTTCACTCTGCTACTGCATGATCAACAGTTATTACGTCACGGGTTTGGTATTTAACCCCTATGATAGCTACAGAGACCCAGAAACGACAAAATTCTGTTTGTATTATGCCTCTGCATATATTGATTAATTTTTACGACCTCAAATCAATCTTAGATATTGATAATAAGAATTAAGAAATGAATGTAATATTTTTTTCTTTGATCGATGTATCAAAGAAAAAATTTGGACGGAAAACTTCATCAATGCGCGTAGCGCATTGATGAAAAAGTTTTCCGTCCAAATTTTTTCTTTGATACATCGATCAAAGAAAAAAATATTACATTCATTTCTTATCATTTAATTATGATTTTAAATTAATAAAATGAAAGTTTCTTTCACTTTCTATTAAATTTAAGCATCCAAAACAGTGCGCACGAATACATCAATATAACGTTAACGTTGTTGAAAATTCAAAATGGCTCTAACCATGCTTACGAAAAAACGTTCTTAAATATTGTCGTGTGGTTACCAACATTCTCTGAAATAATTTACAGTTCTTTAACACAAAAACTTACCTGTTGTGTTATCCCTCTGGGTATATTTTTCCCGGTAAGTTATCTTAGTTCGTAAATGTAAAGGGAAGCTACTCAAATATCCTAACAGTTCTAGGTCACAGATATTTTGGATTTCATTTGCGCATTTTTCAATCTGAATTTCAAACCGAATATATAAATAAGTATCACAGCCTGTCAATGCTGCCGACTGTTCAAGGTTAGAAGAATTCCGTCCTCATTCATGCAGTGTCGTTTTTCTCGATCATTCGTTTCCCACGATTTAACAGATTTACGGTTTTCCCCGCTTTGGTAGCATAATAAAACATTTTTTCAGAGTACCAATGTTTCATACCAGATATCTCAAAGTCAAACATTTAAGAAAAATATGCCGATTAAACGATTTCTTCCCTTCTTTCCCATATTAAACTGCATTGTCGTCATGCAGACGATTTGATTTGTTTAGCAAAGGGGGATAACTCAAAATGAAACGAAAGTAGAAAATAAGTCAGGAAGGTAACGGACAGGTTCCGAAATTCAGAAAAATATTTATTAAAGCAAAAGTATTTTATTTTTCCTTCAAAAAGTAATCTGGAAGCGGGAATATACATGTAAAGACTGCCAAAGTAGATCCGGCTGCTTAGTGCAAGCGAACTCTAGATTTTATTGATGCAGTTATCAAAAGAATTTTTTATCCAATCAGAATCAAGTATATTATAGAAATTAAATGATATAGTAATCTCTAAACTTCACGTCATATAGCTTACTATGACGTCATATCATATAGGCAAGTAGAATATTTGGTTGTAACCTTCACCTACCTGCGTATAGTTTTAAAAACATGGAGTAATAAATCATTAAACAGCGCACTTTTTGTGTGCAATAAATATACAGTTTTTTCAATGGGTGGCAATGTACCTCTTCGGTCTATCAACACATTTTTCGGAGAGCCACAATTCTGCAGCTAATGGGGGTATATGTAAATCATTTTTTCATTTAGTTTTCCAAATGTTTCAAAAAGATAGGGAATGACAATCAATTTTCTATAAGTATAAGCTTCAATTCATTATAAGTATTTGCCTAAGCATTTTTCCTATATGACAGGGTTATTGAACTTATATTGGTGAATATTGGCACGAGTTGGCTGTTCAAATGCACGAGATCACAAATGCATTTGAACAGCCAACAACTGCCAATATTCACCAATATAAGTTCAATAACTATTTTATTATATGGCTAACACATTTCCCAGACTGTAGAAGTACATTTTTCCGCAGGAATTGAAATGTAAATAATAATATTAGACCAGATTAAAAATTGGGTGAAATGACCCAGGTAGGAGAGAGAAATGACCTACCTTGAAATGACCTATCGTGAAATGGTGGGAGAGAGAAATAACCTGGGAGAGAAAAAAAATTAGAGAGAATTGAGCAGACACCCTCTTTATAAGTCGATTGCATATTTAAATTTTCAAAAATGCATATTTTATGATATTTCATTATATTTTGGAATTCTCTCGTTTGTTAATATGTGAAGTTACATGTATTTTTATAAACATCTGTGGGTTTTTTAAAACACTAAAGTATTGCTTATTTTTTATTGTAGAGTTGAAGGAAGGCAGTCCTTGAAGATGTTTTGGATGGTACTTTGGTGTACGTTTGTGATTTTTTCTTTAGTGTTCATTATATTTGCAGTCTGCATAGAAAGAAATTACAAAATAAAAAAAATGAAAAAGCAATGTAATTCAAAATTTAGACGTCAGAATAAAAAAAAGCACTAATTACAGGACTTAAGAGCAGAAAATTGCAGCATAAATATTTGTCATGGATTTATTTTTATGCCCCCATAAACGAAGTCTCGGGGGGTAAATAGTTTTGTGTCCGTCTGTCTGTCTGTCTGTCTTTCTGTTTGTCTGTTTGTCCGCAAAAACTTTAACCTTGCCCATAACTTTCGATTAACTTTTGATTTAGTGGATCTATGAGTTTCATATTTCATATCTGTATTCCTTGTGACAAGACTTTTCTTTGGGTACCACCAAATTAGACCTTTTGACCTTGACTTTGGAGTTTGACCCACTTTTACATGAAAATTTTAAAATTTTACTTTGGCTATATCTTTTAAACAGTGGAAGCAGGACATTTATACTTCACATATGTAATGTTTATTAAAAGACCTTTCACTTGATACCAACAACTTTGACCCTTTGACCTTGACCTTGAAGATTTCCGTACTTGTGAAAATACTTTAACCTTGGCCATAACTTTTGAACGGTAAGGGATATGGCTTTCATACTTCATATATGTAATACTTGTGAGAAGACCCTTCATTTGATAGCAAGAATTTTTACCCTTTGGCCTTGACCTTTGAGATTGACCTACTTTAAAAAAGCAAACCTTGACATAACTTTTAAAGAGTTAGGGCTAGTGCTTTCATACTTTACATATTTGATTATTATGACAAGACCTTTCATTTGATAAAAATAACCTTGACCCTTTGACCTTAACCTTGGAGTTTAACCTACTTTTTAAGAAATTGAACGTTGACAAGACCTTTCATTTGAAACTAATTACATTGACCTTTTAACCTTGACCTTGGAGATTTTTGTACTTATTTAAAAAACTGTAGCATTAGCTTACTTTAAAATTTCACAATTGTTTTCCAGTGAGAATACCCTACTTTTGGTACCAATTAATTAAATTTGTATTTAAGAAAAGCTTAATCTTTGCTTTGTTGCCATACATTATAATACTATTACATGTTCTCTGGCAAAAAATCAGCATGCGTTACCAGGGGTTTTGAAAAGTTATCAAAATAAGAAAAAATTTGCATTATTCAAAGAAAAATGTTCAAAAATAACGAACGAAAAATTCCAGATATTTTCTCATCAAAATGTGTTTTAGAAGAGGTGTACAAATCCATGTATAGACATTAAAAGTATTGCTCAAAGGTCTTTCATATAGTGGAACTCTTCAACTCTAGGGAAGAACCAAATAAAGTTCAAACTACGTTGCTTATGACCTTAAAATTGAAAAATATTTTTTTTAATCTTCAACAGGACATTTATCTTTGTGCATGTTATATTCCACCCTCAAATTCAACCTACTTTCAGAAGTTAAATAATGATGTTATTGAAATTATTGAGAAAGATGTTAATAATTTCAAAACTAAGGGGGAAATAATAATTTGTGAGGTTATGAATACACGCATCAGATGATTTTATTGTACATGATGATATAAGATACCTTCCTCTTTATAAAACTTACAAGGTTGATAATAATTTTTGTAAACGTAGTAATCGTGATGTCATTTTAAATGAAAGAGGAAAATCAATTTTTGTATTAGTAATCAGATGAGAATTATAAATCATTTAATGGTAGATGCATGGGGCATTGTTTTTGGTGATTACACACGTTTTAAAACTCATGGTCAAAGCACAGTAGACTACCTTGTTGCGAGTGAAAACTTTGTTCAACAAATTTTATATTTCAGGGTATCTAATTTTACTCCTACTCCTACTGATTGTCACTGTAAACTATGGGAAGTTCTAGCAAAGTTTCAGGAGGGTTCAAATATTACTAATACCAAAACCTTACACCCTGCCCCTAAGAATTTTTAATAGAATGATGAATCCCATATTAAATTTCAACTTGCTCTAAGTTCAGATAAGGTACAAGAAAAAATCAAGTTTTTTTAAGATTCCTTTATTGCAGAAGCTACATCTACTTATATTGAGAAAAAGGCTAAAGAATTCAATGATATAATCATTACTGCTGCTAACATGTCATTAAATAGGACAAGCCATAAAAGAAAGAATGTTTTCAAAAGCATAAAAATAAATCTAAAGTGGTTTGATTCAGACTTGCAAGAAGGATATGGATATAACGAACAGTATTCAATCTCAACGTCCATTAAACAAATATACAAAACAAGAGCTGAGCAAACACGGACCTCCGAAACATCAGAGGTGGGATCAGGTGCCATGGAGGAGTGGGCATCCCCTGCCGACCGGTCACACCCGCCGTGTGCTCGTTGTCATAGTCAGGAAATAACGGACAAAATCCGTGGTCAATTCAGTGTGTAAATAATGGACTAACAATTGGTATGAAAAACATCGGTCAGCATTTCATTCACTGATAAATTGTATTTGCTGACAAGGTCATTGTATCGACCATAGAATTTACGAAATGATGACTTTAAACGAGACTGTTGATATTCTTGTTTCATCAACTTGCTTGTCAATAATTTACCTCGTTTAAGAAATTGTTCACACGCAGAGCATGCTCTTGAGTATCGAATCAACTGAGATATAAATACTCCGTATGCAGGTGATGAAGGTATATTGCTGCATAAGTAAGGGAAGTTGACGATAGAAAAGTTAAAGTCATCACGTTTATCATATAGCTTGGTTGTTAGATTACCATTAGTGTCTTTTTCAAGTAAAATATTCAAGTATGAAGCAGAAGTGTCGGACTCTGTGGTATCTTTTATCTCAAGCTCACCAGGATACATCGTATCGACGTAGGAATAGAAATTACCATTGTTAATTGACATTTACGTCGTCGATATATCTAAATGTCGAGTTGAAGGCCACAACAAGTGTTTTCTTCTTTTCACACAAAAGATTTTGCATACATTCTGCTTCATATGAATATAAAAATAAGTCTGCTAATAACGGAGCGCAATTTGTACCCATGGGAATTCCAATAAATTGTTGGAATACCTGGTCTCCAAAAACCACATAGATATTGTCAATCAGAAACTCAAGCATGTTCTTGATGTCAACTTCAGAGTACTTCTGTGTGCAATCAGAATCTGTTTTAACAAAATAATTTTTCAAATGACCAATGACGAGGTAAGTAAATTTACGAGTTCCATTTTTGTTGAAGAAGCAGCTGTCAATGATATCAAAAAGCCTGGATTTTAATGCAAACAACGCGTGGTAGACTGATTGCACATGGAAAAATTTATAGCATGTGTCCTAAGGATCCACTTGTTAAGTTAAATTACTTTTAGGTCGACATTCTCTAAAATCCTAAGATGCATCAACAAACAAAGTTTGTTGATTCTAAACCAGTTAGTACCGTAGATACTTAAATAAAGCCATAAAAATTAAAAAATTTGGTCATCATGACCTACTTTCTAGACATCATTCTTCGAAAGCCCAAGATGCATCAACTGATGAAGTTTGATGACTCTAAGCCAATAAGAACAGTAGATACTTAAATAAAGCCATAAAATGTCAAAAGTAGGTCATCGTGACCTACTTTTTGGTTTCACTCTCCGAAAACCTAAGACGCATAAACTCACAAAGTTTGATGATTCTAAGCCAATAGATACGAGTACTTAAAATACTTAAATAAGCCTTAAAATGTCGAAAATATGTCACATTGACCTATTTTTTGGACATCATTCTCCAAAATCCCAAGATGCATCAACTGATGAAGTTTGATCATTCTAAGCAAATAAGTACCATAGATACTAAAATAAAGCCGTAAAATGTAAAAAGCAGGTCACAGAGACCTACTTTTTGGTTGTTACTCTCCATAAACCAAAGATGCATCAACGCACAAAGTTTGTTGATTCTAAGCCAATAAATACTTAAGATACTAAAATATAGCCATAAAATGTTAAAAATAGGTCATCGTGACCTACATTTTGGTCGACATTTTCCAAATTCCCAAGATGCATCTGCTGACCAAGTTTGATGATCCTAAGTCTGAAAATAATCAAAATATGCCTTTAAAACAATTCGAAAAACAAATGCCTGCAAAATTCATAAAGTAGGTCAACTGTGACCTACTTTTTCATAAATGTTTTAAGGTCCCAAGATGCATCAAAGTACAAGATTTGATGATTCTAAACCCCTCAGTGTCTGAAATAATCGGATTAAATGTTTTAAAAAGAATGAGTCATAAAGTTCAAAAAGTAGGTCACGGTGACCTACTTTTAAGTTGATGTTGTTCAAGGACCCAAAATGCATCAACTGACAAAGTTTGATGATCATAGGCCTTTATAAAAGTGTCCAAAATATGCCTTCAAATCAATTTGAAAACAAATGCCCACAAAATTTAAAAAGTAGGTTACCATGACCTACTTTTGAGTTAACATGATGTGAAGTAGTAAGATGCATTAACTTACAAGCTTTGATGATCCTAGTCCTAATAGTAAGCAAAATATAAATGTTTTTATTAATTGTAAATTTAGGTCAACTTTGAAGTTACCTTGAGACCACGCCCTTTGCCCCAGGGTCATGCCTTGAAAAATATTTAATCTTCAACATATCTTGATCCTTGTATGTATGTTTGATGAAAATCTGCCTGGTGGTTCTGGAGAAGATTTTTTAGCAACCAGTACTTTTTGTTTTGTTTTCCTGATTATCTCCCCTTGTTTAAGGGCCCCAACCCATATTTTAGTATAAAGGGTAGCCCTTGGGCCAAGGATAGCCTGTTATGAATTTGACACTGATTGGCCAAGGGGTTTTTGAGTTATGGTCCATATTCTAAAAAGTTAACGCACACCGCACAAATGGCCATAGCATCAGCTCTTTGAGCCTTTGGCTTAGAAGAGCTAATAAACAACCATAACAATATTGGAAATTAATCAATGACCTAAAGGATGATAAAAAAGATAATTCTGCAGCAAACATAGATCCTGAAACATGGGATTATCATTTTCGCAATCTTCACTCTGTGTGTGATAACTCTTAATTCTAGTATACAATTGGATGGATTTAATTTTGGCTGATATGGAAATTAACCCATCCTTAAATGAATTGGATTACATGATTAGAAATGAAGAAATTGTTGATGCAATAGCAAATTTAAAATATGAAAAAGCAAAGAGACTTGATTTGATATCTAATGAAATGTTAAAGCATAGTCAATCTTATTTACTTCCATGTATACATAAACTTTTTAATAGCTGTTTCACATATGGTTTTTATCCTCAAGCTTGGAGTAATGGGAACATAAGTCCAATTTTTAAGTCTGATGATCCAAACAATCCTGCAAATTATAGGGATATCCCAATTACCAGCACTCTTGGCAAGTTATTCAACAGTATTTTGAACTTTAGACTAGATAAATTTCTACTAGAACATAATTTAATTCATCAATCTCAGATGGATTTTACCAAAAATGCAAGAAATCTGATCATCTATTTGTTCTAAAATGTCTAATTGATAAATACTGTAGCACAAAAGAAAGAAGACTCTATGCATGTTTTGTTGACTTTCATAAAGCTTTTGACAGTGTTATACATACATACGAAAGACGAATAGGGCCAGGTAAAAAATATTTTTATCTCGTAATTACGAGTAAAGATCTCGTTATTACGAGTTAAGATCTCGTTATTACGAGAAAAGATCTCGTAATAACGAGAAAAGATCTCATTACTACGAGTAAATTATCTCGTTATTACGAGTTAATTATATCGTAATAACGAGAAAAGATCTCGTTATTACGAGATAATTATATCGTTATAACGAGAAAATATCTCGTTATTACGAGTTAATTATCTCGTAATTACGAGAAAAGATCTCGTTATCACGAGTTAATTATCTCGTTATTTCGAGAAAAGATCTCGTTATAACGAGTTAATTATCTCGTAATTACGAGTAATTATCTCGTTTTAACGACAAAATATCTTTTTTCAAGACAAAAACGTGGAGAAATGACACACTATACATTGAAAATATAATTTTGTTTTCCAATAATTTAACGTTTTGAAAAAATTATATAAGTCCGTAAATTCGTGGACAAAAACACACATAGTATTTAAGCAGCATACTTTGTTGTGGCTGAAATGGCTCAGTGGTTAGAGCACCAGACAAATTTTTACATTTCTCCGATCAGAGTGTTAATTTCGTTTTGTGAGAGCTCTGACTCTAAAGTTGCATTTGAATTACAGTACGTTCTGGCATATATTTTTAATATGTACAAACTTAAGTAAAAAGAAAATAAAAGATAAAAAAAAGAGCACCAGACATACATGTAATGCTAACCTTATATAACTAGGCTTTTTATGGTGTGGGTTCGATACCATCAAAATACAAGAAAATGGGTTTTTTTTCTTATTGTATGTTAAACATATTAAAACTGTATATAGTTAGAAATTGTGCTTTTGCAAACTTGTATTATAATGTATTTGAATAGATTTAATTGGACAAAAATAAACTCAAAATTGTATTTCACGACTAAACCAAATGGGGATTTGCGCTATCTTACCCCCCCCCCCATCTTCTTTATTTTCTCTTTTACAAAAATCAAACAGTTATGTCTCTGTTTTAACCAAATATATACACTTGCAAATATGCTTCCTTATGTGAATCTATACACTATATATATAGCTAGCGAAAACGTTTAATTCAGTGTTAACTTTTTCGTGACGTCACTTTGATAACCGCACGCGCTTATCGCTTGACGGTTGCAATATTGTTTTTATAGATCTTTTCTTCTAAAAACGAGACATTTTCTCTTTATAACGATATAATAAACTCGTAATAACTAGATCTTTTCTCGTTATTACGATATAAAGAACTCGTAATAACGAGATCTTTTCTCGTAATTACGAGATCTTTTCTCGTTATGACGAGATAATTAACTCGTAATTACGAGATAATTTACTCATAATAACGAGATCTTTTCACGTTATAACGAGATAATTAACTCGTAATAACGAGATCTTTTCTCGTAATTACGAGATCTTTTTTAGTAATTACGAGATAATTAACTCGTAATAACGAGATCTTTTCTCGTTATTACGAGATCATTTTTGTTATAACGAGATCATTTCTCGTTATAACGAGATCTTTTCTCGTAATTACGAGATCTTTTTTCGTAATAACGAGATAATTATCTCGTAATGACGAGAAAAGATCTCGTAATTACGAGATAAAAATATTTATGTGGCCATATTCGTCTTTCGTACATACATGATTAAAGTTAAAATTACTTTACATGAATGTTGGATCTAAATTTTATAATATCATTAGTAATATGTATACAAGAGGCCCACGGGCCTTATAGGTTACCTGAGCATTATGCAACAACTTTCCAGTTACAGTGTATTGAATTTGATTCAATAACATGTTTTAAGCCAGATGCTATGGCATTCACAATTTTGAAAGAGCACCATTGACCATCATAACAATAGACTTAGCAGTTGCTTAGCTTGGTTACTGAATACCCATATGCAGGGTAGGGGAACAAAAATGCACTCCAACTAATCAGTAATATTCATCAATAATCAGTAGTGTCCCTAACACTCTGACATAAACCCCTGACCCTAGGTTGCACAAATTTTTAAAAGGCACCCTTAAAATTGCCTATCAAAAAGTAAATAAATGTTTTATAAATACAAAGGACCAGATTTCAAACAATTAATTCATTTCCAGTATATAAGTAGAGCCCCCCCATCCCTGACCCTGGGGCCTTGAAATTCACAATTCTGCAAGATTAGGGCCCTTGCTCATCATAACTATATAGGTAGTTCATCTGCTTCATACCCAGAGACAGAGAAGAATATTTTCCAAGATTTCATGTATTTTCACTATATAATCAATTTAATAGAGCCCCACCCTAACACCAGAACCCCGACCCTGGGGCCATAAAATTCACAATTTTGGTAGAGGCACTCTTTCTCATCATAAATATGCACTTATTTAGTTTATTTAATACCTAGGAGCAGAGAAGAAGATTTTCAAAGAATTCATGTAATTTCACTATATAATCAATAGAGCCCCCCCCTAACACCAGAACCCTTGACCCTGGGGCTATAAAATTCACAATTTGGTAGAAGCACTCTTTCTCATCATAACTATGCACTTAGTTAGTTTATTTAATACCCAGGGGCAGAGAAGAAGATTTTCAAAGAAATCATGTATTTTTACCATATAGTCAATAGAGCCCCACCCTAGCACCAGAACCCCTGACCCTGGGGCCATAAAATTCACAAATTTGGTAGAGACACTCTTGCTCATCATAACTATGTACTTAGTTGGTTTATTTAATACCCAGGAGCAGAAAAGAAGATTTTCAAAGAAATAATGCATTTTCACTATATACTTATTTAGCCCCACCCTAGCACTAGAACCCCTGACCCCAGGGCCAAGAATTTCACAATTTTGGTAGAGAACTCAATGCTGATTACAATCATGCAAATAGTTTGACTGCTTGATGTCTAGGAGTAAAGGAGAAGATTTTTAAAGATTGCATTAATTTTAGTGGTTTTGGTCCCACCCCTCAGGCCCCAGGGATCATGAAATTCACAATTTTTGTTCCCCTTCACCCATAGATGCTTTGTGCCAAATTTTGTTGAAATTGGTTCAGTGGTTGCAGAGAAGAAGCTGAAAATGTTCAAATGTTAACACACGACACACGTCCGACGACGGACAACGACGGACGGAAACGGATAGCAATAGGTCAACTGAGTTTACTCATGTGACCTTATAAGGATAGTCAAGCATGTGTGAAAATTAAGAGATTCTTTTCAGATCCATTTCAAATAACTATAGGTGTCCGTCAAGGGAATAATTTGAGCCCCTCCCAATTCAAAATATTTATCAATGATTTTCCAACATATTTAGATTCATGTATTGATGAAGTATCGCTTCAGACACAAACTGTTAATTTTTTAATGTATGCAGATGACATTGTTATCTTATCCTCATCAGCTAAAGGTGTACAAGCAAGACTCACTAAACTTGAAAAGTATTGCTCTGATTGGTGTTTAAAGGTAAACATTCAAAAAACAAACGTCATGATCTTTAATAAGGCTGGTCGTAATATTACACAAAAATTAATGTTTCAAAATAATATGATAGAATGTGTGCCTAGCTACAAATATCTTGGAGTCCACCTAAGTGTATCTGGAAGCTTTCATGTAGCAAGATTAGAGCTTCATAAAAAAGCATTAAAAGCATATTATAAGTTAAGAAAGGATTTTATTGATTTGAACACTGGGGTTAAAACCAGTATACATGTATTCGATTCTACCATTAAACCAATTCTTTTGTATAATGCAGAGGTGTGGGTGCAAGTAAAATAAAGGCTTAAAAATTCCTAAACTGCCAAAATTTAACAGTTGAAGTCTGCTTTAAAAATCTACCCTGTGAAAGAATACACCTAAAATTCTGTAAATATATTCTCGGCGTTCATAAGAAAAGCACAAATTTTGCAGTACTGTCAGAATTGGGAAGGTTCCCCCTGCATTATGATATTGTTAGGTTGTTGATTAAATTTAGTTGGTATAGATTTGAAAATTTGTCCATAGAATGTAGTAAAAAAATTTTGTGAATGGAGGAACTCATGGTTTGCATTTATACAGAAATTAAAAAAAATACTGAATATTACAGATGAAGTTATTTGTTATCTGGTTATGGGAAATATAAATTTAAGTCATTTTTTCATAAAATTTTATTAGGTTATTATGTGAAGAAATGGTATACAAGTAATAAAAGTTATGTCAATGGCAAATTATCCACATACATGTATGTGAAACTCAAACAAAACTGTGGTTATGAGAATTTATCAGTTGTTAAAAATTTTCATTACAGAAAATCTCTATGTAAATTAAGAATTTCCTGTCGCAGCTAGACTACAAATTGAAGTGGAAAGAATTACCAATATTCCTTGAGAAGATCTATTATGTAATAGATGTAATTCTAACAACATAGATGATGAAACTCATTTTTTTTAAATAACATGTAAAAAATTTGATCATCAAAGGAAAGAAATATTTCAGTTAATTAATCATAAATTTACACTATTTTCAGCTTTAGATCATGAACAAAAACTTAATTGGTTACTCAATACAGAATATAAGGAAAATCTTAATTTTGTAGGCAATTTATAAATGATAACATGTTATAGTAGTATTAGTCTTTTACACATACATGCATAATTATCCCCCTTCAGACAAATTTGTGGATTGCTGATTGGCTAAAACCTGATCACTTGACGCCCAGAAATTTTCCATATTACGTCTCTGTTGAGGAGTAATATGAAAATCGGGCACCCGATTCCGTTCGCAGCGTTATTATTGTAAATAAAAATGGGGGCAATGAAACGGTAGTTTAGTTATATTTCTTGTTAACGCAACGATATTTTATCTTGATTGTTATTGGATTAAAACTTAATATTTTCATAATATGCACAAACATTGTTTTTATATTGAAAAAGGTCTTCAGCGGGATAAATTCGTAACACAGTCAGTTAGTGACCTAATGCGGATTCATACAGGGTGTGAAATGGAAATCCGTATTGGGACTCGGGTTCGCCTCGCCCAATACGGATTTCCATTTCACACCCTGTTTGAATCGGTTATCTGTATTAGGTCACTTACTGACTGTGTAACTAATAATATATATTAAATGTTTTCCTTTTAGACAGGATTATCACAGGCTCCTGACGTTACTTATTTTGCTTTTAATAAAAAAAATATACCCTTACCTTATAATAAATTGGTTTATTATATGGAAAGGGTATACTTTTTTTATTAAAAGAAAATTAAATAAGTAACGTCAGGTGCCTGTGAGGATTATTGTTGAAATGATTTATGTCATTTACTAATTGTATAATTGTTTTGTTATTCATTGGTTTATCTTTTCCTTATTATTGTAACAATCTCATACATGTCTGTTATGGGCTCTTAATTAGAAATAAAATGTTCTATTCTGTTCTGTTCTGTTCTATATCAATATACATGTATTTCAGAAAGCTATATATACTTCCTAAAAGGATAATGTTTAAAATGATAACACTAGAAGACAAATTAATATCCCAATGCTTCAACACGAATAAAAAATTAGAACATGTTTACAAATTTAAAACTATATTAAGGGAAAGTACATAAGGCTTGATAATTTTATATCCAGTATATTGAATGCTGATAAATAAAATACATGTACATGTACACCTGTTCTTTTTATTTCAAGCAAAATCTTTCTTTCGTTGGATCAATGTCAGACACTCTGAAGATAATTAGTGATTGTACACTAGCACATGAAAAAATTAACATCACAGAGTATAGATATTCATATACATTTTTTTAAAAATATTTTTTCAAATGTCCAGAGATTTTGTTCATAAAAATCAACTCTTAGTCTATTACAATTGATGTCTAACCCTTTTCATTGAAATAAAGGGAAAACACTGCACGTAGTTTGGTAACTGATTGAATAACAAAAAAGTGTATGTATGAAAAAATAACTACACTGTAAATAGAAAAGTTAGGTACAAAAACTAAAGAAAAACTAAAATGAAGCTAGAGCAATTTGGTCTATGTAATTCTACGATGGAATGAAAATCTAACCATCATGAATTTTTTATTTGAATGATTTATATAGAATGATAAAGACATCATACTAAACTTTTGAAAAAAATCTATTTCTCATTAATCAAGGGGGGGGGGGTGTACTAAAATACATGATAAAGCCTTTTTAAAAAAACGATTGATTCCCCTCTCCCAGCTGTTGTAGTGACTGATAAAAATGATCTGACTCCAAACTTTTTTTTTTTTTTTTTTACATTTTTGGACATGATTTTTTTTCTTTTATTCCTCTTCTATGCTGACATTTTCTAGAATGAATTAAATTTCCTCACCTACCCACTTACCCAATACTTTTAATCTGAGTCTGGAGGGGGAAAGCAAACATTTTCAAATTGATATTAATTAATTAAGGGGAAAAACTCTACAGCAACACACAATGAAATAAATAAATGACATGTATATACACTGGTGTTTTGTAAGTAAATATTTTACTTTGGTAGGACATCCAAGTTTATGAAATGATAAAATAAAACCAGTTACAAACTTATACTTGGTAAAAAAAACACTCATAATTAAGAAATATTGGATATTTCACCAAATAAATAAATTGACATAAAAAGGCTTGAACTTATTAAAATTAATGAGTAATTTGTAACTAGTATATGTGTAAATATTAAGAGGCTTTTTTCTCTTTGGCAATGTCTTTGTCATATGATGTATCTTTCTCTGAATCTTTATTTCGTTTGGTTATCTGCTTTCCGTAAGATGACCCCTTCTCCAGCTGAGTAAATCCAATCATGTACTTAGCGAGTAAATTTACTGAAAGAAAAAATTCCCCTGATTCAATATCATGATATGATATTTTTAGCATTTAACATAGTATTGCATAATTATATACTTGGGAAGTCACAAAATTTCATGACTGTATATAAGGAATAATTTCTTAGCCCTAATGAAATCTGATTTTTTTGTCAGAGATATAAGGTATAAATTACATAGTTTACATGTAAAATATAAAACATAATTATGTAATTTTTTTAAAATTTATCAGTAAATGCCAGGTAGTCATAAATCTATATTATGAAAGACAAAGTTGTTAACTTCAAACAAGAAATTTATGGGTGAAATAATAAACATTGTCATTCTACAAGTTTTATATGAAACCTGTAGAATGTAAATAACTACTCAGTAGCCAAACAAATGAAGTAAACTCACCTGAAACAAATACTAGGACTACAGTTACTTTATGAAGAAGACTTCCATAAAAGAGTACATTGACTAGGTAAAAGAATAATGGCACAAGAGTCACAATGATCCAGAATATATGGATAACTAGGTCAGTATAACGTTTTGGTATTAAGAATCCTGGTCGATCCAGCTCTTTGGTTTGATAAAACTTTTCCACAACTTCATCCTGTGAAAAAAAGCAAGTCAGGATATAATTTTGCACTTGTATAAACTTAGGTTTCTTCTCAGCACAACTTCTAAATTCAAATAAACTACTATTTACTTGTGCATTTTTGGCCTTTACTTGCTTTTATACCAAAAGTTACATTTGAAATTTTTTAAACATCCAAACCTTCATCACAAGAAAATATCAAATCATAGCTGCGGGTGATGAAAGAAGGTAAATTCTTGACAGTATCATGGAAATTGTTGAAAACATCTCATATGCAAAAATAAACTATAATTATATTACACTTTCATAAACAGTGTCTTATTTTGAGATTATTGACAAGTCCTCAGAAAGATGTGCTTGTCAGATCATATCTTGAAAAAATAAGAATATTTTTTTTTTATAGTACCTTTTCTTTAAATAGATTCCTCAGCCAATCAGAGAGTTCCTCCTCTGAGTCTGGTAGGTCTTTAACCACATGTCGTCTTAAGGAAATGATACATAGTAATAATAAAGCAAAAGCATTGTTTAATGTTCTGTCATTATATTAACTCTATAAGTATTCACTTTGACTCTTTCAAAGGAAGTTAACTTAACAAATAATACATTTTACAATGGAAAAATTTGAGGAAAAGGGTCATGTCATACTTGATACCAGAATATGTTAGATAAAAAGAATAATCTGTAAGTTAATATGACATATATCTCTAGATTTTAAACATTTGTGTAGCTTGTATACCTGGCTCGGATCCTACTCATTATCTTCTTCCCTTCTAACACGTCCATTAGAGAGGGATAACCCTCATCAAACACCACTGTAGCATCGTATACTGCATTTACTGAAAAAAATATGTACATGTATGTTTAAAAGGCACTTTAAGTAAACTGTGATTAATTACTGCAAACTTGATTTGTACTGCAAACATACAAATAAAGACTTCAGAGTAAAATTCATTATCCCTTGATCCTTACACTTTTCAGTCATAAGTTTGCTTGAATTAAACCCCCAGCAATTGTTATAAACTGTTTTCAAAGATTTAGATGGCAAAGATCTACATCTAATATACTTTTACATGATCTACATTTTTTCAAGGCCTGCCAACATCAATAGTGCAAGGTCATCAAGTTATGCGCCATCAATTTGGAAAGAAATCATTCATACAGTTTCACAGGGACAATCTCAAAGTTTTTCTAAAAGGGAAAGTTGCACAAGATGAATAGAACATCTCTGTGTGATTAGATAATTGGATTTAGTTTTCAAGATCCCTCAGGCTATTTTCCATTTGCCAGGGGCTTTTTTCCCCAAAACTTCTAATTGAAATTGTGTATATATGCTCAGCAAGCCTCATTAATATATACACTATTTCAACTTGTTGGATTAAGCTTATATCAAATCACACTGTATAGATATCCTCTATTTACGTTAGGTACATACATTTTCCTTTCAGCTCCTGTATAGAGTAGGCGAATCCTTTCGGTCTTGGTAACAGATGATGTTTCATTATTGGGTATCCCTTTTCCTTGGCAACAATTTGGCTGTTTTCTAGTTTCTGAGGAGTTAACCTCGTTCCCTCTGGGAAGAGCAGCAGCTGATTATAAATGAATGATGGAGAAATCAAAAATCTCTCTTTACAATCACATATATTTCAGTGTATGAGAATGTGTTGTTTGGAATGGTTTTCCTTTTTATGTACCCATTAACTAAGAAATGATAAAATCAATAATTTCTCCTCAATTGTGTCATAAGATCTTGGTGAATGTAAAAAAAATATATTATTCAGAAAAAAAAGATTTCTTAATATCGTGTATGTAGCCTTTGGCAGAAAAACATGGATCCACCAAAGTGTTACATTACTTTATGGTGTGTATACTGTATACAGGGAAATCTCCCCCCCCCCCCCCCCGTTTTATTTTTGCCCTTTTGGCCCTTTTCTTGGTTGGGCAAATTAAAAAAAAGGATTGAAACAATACAGTATAATTTCTTTAACAATACTGTGACTGGGCAAATTTAAAATGGGGAAAAATTGTTTGCAAGTGTGAAAGGGCAGAAATAAAGTAAGGCGGATACAACCCTGTATACAGTAATTCATTATCATCCTATTTAATACAATCTACTGCATTCAATCCATTATTATTCTCTTAACAGAATTAAACTGAGTGCAACACTTACAGTGACCCAGTAGTCGTCCGGATATTCCATGGCTGTCCGGACTCCATCCTGGATTATCTTCTTATCCTTCGTCCAGTCTCTCTTTAGGAACAGGGACTCCGTGAACCACCAGGCCCAGCCAATCAGAGGAATGAACTGTAGGACCTTCTTACCATAGATCTTTGTGGTCTGAAACAGAAAATTGATGTTTTACTATGGCTGAAACTGGATACTACAGTCAAAACTCATTATCTCAAGCTTGATGGGAATGAGAAAAAATTTTAAAAGATGTTTTGAGGATTCAAGATATATGGAATGAAAATAATCAAAGAATAATTATAAGTAGTTGGGACTTCCAAATCATTTCTACAGCTCTGTTTCATTTTCCAGTAAAGAGGTTTATATTTCGAGTCATCATTTTTCTCTTCCTTTGTACAATTTTTTCTTGAATAATACTGACATTCACAAAGCAGTTTAAATTCATTTTGATAACTGAATTTCGATCAATTTCAGCATACCCGACATTACAAAATTTGATATAAATTACAGAGTACCTCTTCACTTGATAATTATCTAAAGGAATAATAGTCATTTAATACAATGAAGAGTTATGCCTCTTGTCAGTGGGGGCAATGAACCTTAAGCCTTACCCCGAGCATTCTCATTCTTTCTGATAGTATCCACGCCATCAGCCAGTCTATCTCGTATTTGTGGTTCATGATGACCATGATGTGCTCGCGACCTAGATATTTCCTCTCCTCTGGGTCCATGTGTAACACACATTCACATCCTGCCCACCACTGCCCAACACTTGTAAACTCTGAAAAAAAAATAACAAAAAACTCTGTAAATTTTGGTTCTGTGTTTGTGAGTTCTTGATTTATTTTTTTTTTTCAGTTTAAGTGGATGCAATTTTATGAACAAAGATCCAATTACAGCCACTGAAATGTTCTACTTCTTGATTATTGAGCAAGCAGTAAGTGGATGGTGTCCACGATTGATTTTAAACATCAACACCAATGTTGATGTTTACTTGTAGGAGTACAAGTAAGAGCCCCAGTTAATGTCCCTACGCTCCTTATATAGTATAATATACCTCGCGGTGCAAAGTCAAAAGTATCTCGCCGTGAACCTCTAGCATGCTGGAGTAACCATTGGTGGAGATAACAAATTTGTGGGTGAGAATTCAACTGTACCCCAAGCAAAATAGACGGATAGTATTTTCTTTAATTTAAACTTCTATTTTATTTCACCCTTCAATTTACATAGTACTTACGACACCATGAGGCATATGCCAGATAGTAGTTGATTTTTCTGAAGAGGGTTTTGTCAAATGGCCATATAACAAGTGTCAGAAGCTGGATGAAGTTCAGGATAAGTGTGCTGACAAAGAATATGTAGGCAAACAGCAGGAACCAGATAGGCCAACTCTTCCAGTTCCCCATGATGAACCTGTCAAAATAACTTTCTTGAATTTGATATTATTCCCTAATATTGACTAACATTTACAGCTGCTGATAAAAGTGGCATGACAAAAATAACATCTCTGTACCATGTCAAATATCAGAATAGTTTTCAACAAATATTCGAATTGAAAATTTGTCGCATTTCTCTCTAATTGAAAGCAATGACAAAGCAGTAAGTTAACTTTGTAAACTTGGTCCATGATATATAAACTCACGATGTCAAATTTTATTGATTCAGATCATCTTCAAGCAAAACATCAATCACCATCAATTCAGATCAATAACTGTCATGATTATCGAAAGTATTTTAAGGTTAATTTTTATTGCACAAGAGAAAATATTTCAGATTGACAAATAGGATATACATTGTATGTTATAGTGTTTTATACATTTGTATTTCAAATATTAAGTTACATAAATAATTTACCAAAAATATACTTTTTTTGAGAAATTCAAACTTTTTATTTTTAAATTTTAATTGTATTTTTAATCATTTTACGTGCTGTTTCATGACACAGACCTATTTTGGTCTTATTTATAATATACAGGCAAAACATGGCATATGGTGACCAAGCATTTATACGTAATGGAATTGCAACATATTAAGTTTTATTATATACTTAGTAATAAATACAGGTTTTTTGCATATGCGATATCACTGATGTCACAATAGCCGTATCAGCCCTGCAGGGCTGATATGGATTCGCTGGGCTGATAACCTATATCAGCCCTGCAAATCCACATCAGCCCTGCAGGGCCGATACGGCTATTGTGACGTCAATATCACACCATTAGTAAATTAAACCACAAAAACAGTACTTGTGATCATACACAATTTCTGGTTGGTTCATATTCTCTTTATTTAAACTTTTTGAACATAAGGTTAATCTTAATTTACAAATACTTGAAATAGATTATTTTCAAATTACGGATTGGGGACACTTGAAATAGAAGTACAGAAAAAAACCGAAACTGTGTGAGACAATAGACTGTGTACATTTTAAGAAGTCTTAGTCCGAAAAATCTTACGTTTTCCTGGCTTTTTTATGATTTTGATATTTTTCGGGCCAGGAAAAAGTTTTTCTGGGATCTAAAATATCAAAATCGTAAAAAAGCCAGGAAAATGTCAGATTTTCAGACTAAAGAAGTCTGTGCATGATTATTTACTTTTTTTCTTCTCAACTTAATGTGTTCTGTATTTTATTACTAAGTATGTAATAAATATAATAAAACATACCCTTTTCCACATCACATCCTGTATCAGCCCTCGACCAATATCAGCCCTCGGGCCTTCGGCCCTCTGGCTGATATTGGTGTCTCGGGCTGATACAGGATGTGATATGGAAAAGGGTATGTATTATTCTCTATATATATAATGAAATAATTTCTGTTTAATGAAATAAAGAGGGAATCTTGTCAAAGTTTTTTTTCCAATTTTGTTTCTTTCTGAAAAAAATATTAAAAGCAAGCCATAATAAATATACATGTAACAACTTTGAACAGACTTTTATTTCTTCAATACATGTTGATTGTTCTTACACCTATCATAAATATTAGCTATGTGGATTTGCAAGTTAATGGAAAGGCATAATAGCCCCTTTATTAACTTAATGAATATTCAAATGCGAATTGAATAACAGTCAGCAATATTCAAATGTTGATTTTAATATGATTTATGATGTACTTGTTCATCTCTAATATTTTTTTCAGAGCTACAGTTCAGCAGCTAACTATTTGAAAGAAGCAGAAAGATGATAAACTTATGATAAATATATACATAGCCTTAAGGTCAGGATGAAGTAAATAACTTTAGACTAATTTTTTGGTGCTAGATCCATTATGACGTACGTCATAATCAATTTCAAATTTCTTTTTCCCGTACTTTCTGGCTTTAGCAGAATTATGTAGAAAATATGGTATTTTCATGACATTCAATTTGAAATCATATGTAAAGTTAACCGGATACCTATATTAAATTTGATATTGATTTAAAGAAAAGGCCATCGACATACTATAATTTAACTGTTTTCCGAGAGACTGCAGGCAATCTGGATACATTTCCTTTGTCGAGTATGAAAAAACTCACATATTCATGACTGGTTTTCTTAATTTTTCATTAAAAAATGACAGTTTAAAATACAGTTTATCATCTTGTTTACCTACAAATTATGCCTTGAAACACCTTATTTGACCAAGCTAAAGTTGTTAAGCATCAATAAAGGAATGTATTTCTCAAATTTGATAAATATGTAGGCACCTTTCATTTACTAGATCTTGACCTTAAATGCCTCTATTCAATAGGAAATGTTCAAAATGTATCCAAAGCTGCTAGAAACGCGCGTATCTAAGGTACAAGACACAAGATCAAGTCGAACACCTTGCTCAAATTACATTGTAGGTGCATAGAAGTAAACTGAAGTTATAAATTGTCATTTTCATGAAATGATAAAGCTTGAATAATGTTAATTTACACTCAAACAGTCTACAAATCGAAAAATTTAGTTAATATACCTAATTTCGCAAATGGCAGTGGTTTTTGGACTTTGGATTTTGGATTATTTACTTCCGGTTGTCGTAAAGAATAAATAATTATTTCAGGGGCTTGTGGTATAATTATCAAACTATTATTATAATCTGAAATAAAAAAAACATCAATGTTTGTTATATATTTATGGTTTTAAAACAACAGTCTTTCAAAATTTTCTTCTTCCGCTTTACGACAACTACAGGAAACCGGATTTCGTCTAAACGTGGGTTTATGATGATGAAACATAGTTGACACACCATATTTCTACAATTTCTGACTTTAAAACAGGATTTCAAAAGATTAAGAGGTAACAGAGGTATTTTTAGTACTATTTTCAATTCATATTTTCATTACTTGAAGAATATTTGTTTACAGTAAAGCATTTACAACAAGCTGAACAAAGCCGGGTTTGTCATCACTATTTCTTTTTATGAGAGTTGGATAAGAATCATGGGACAATGTAGATCACCACTGAAAAAAGAATGCCTGATAAAGGAAAAGTTTTCAATTGAATTGAAATTGATAGATTTTGCACAGCTAATAATATCAGGTTATTGATATTCCTTTAAATCCTCTTCACATTAGCATCTGGTTTTGGACAGGTCCGGCACAATGTCTTGATTAAGCTATATAGCTTGATTTAGCTATAAAGCTTTATCAAGCTATTCAGAATAGCTTGATTAAGCTATTTTCTCAGACTTTTTTCTCAAATGTGTTATTTTTCCAACATGTGCAAAAAGTCGCACCTAAGTGCAGTGGAAATATTAAACTTTGTTTTCTTCTGAATACAATCTAAATTTTTATGTGAATTTATGTAAAAATTACTCACCAAAATGCGTCTCCTTAAGAGACTTTGTACTCAAAGATTTAAAAGTTTTGGGGCTATTGATGAGTGACAACACAGTTATTTCTTGAATGAAAGTATAAAAGAGGCCAGTTATGGCCAACAGGATAATTGATTAGTAACAGTTCAGCACAATGAGGAGCAATCATACTTACCCATGCTTCACCGAACACACAGTTACTCAAACAATGGAAATTTTTATTTTGCTTAAAGTATTCAACAGCAGCAATGTAAGAATTTTATATGATTTAGGTTGTATTTTTGGTAGTCCATAATACATATATGAATAATCAAATACTTGCGACTTTTTGTTTATTTCTTTCAAAAAACGGATTTGTGAAAAACTGCATATAAATAGCTTTATCAAGCTATTCTGAATAGCTTAATAAAGCTATATAGCTTTTTAAAGCTATATAGCTTAATCAAGAGATTGTGCTGGACCTGTTGGATATTCATTAAAATATGTTGACATAGTTAGAATAATCTAACTTTTAAACCGGGTCTGCTGGACAATATCACTATAATAATAGAACGCCGTTCTACATTTGTATGTAATGTTGACGGTGCTACCATTAGAGCGCAGATAGTAGCAATTCAGTTTTCATTAAGATCAAGCTCTTATTAAGATCAAACTGCATGTGATATTTGGTGCTTTAACACTTTGACATGGTATATAAGTACTGTAAACCAACTTTTATTCGCGTGCGAGAAATTTTTGCGAGATTCGCGAGAGCCTCGTCATCGCGAATATTTCTCGCCGCGATGGGTCCTCACCGTCTCATTTTCTATTATAGTAAAACAGTTCCAAAAAGGCTTGGTCGCGAAAATAATCGCCGCGAACTACTTTACTCCCGGTAAATCGTGAAATAAAGTCGTCGCGAATAAAAGTTGGTTTACAGTATCCAGTATATCCCAAAAGCACCAGTCAATTGGACAAAACCAGGGCTCTCGATTCTCTAAATCTTGGGCCGATATTCAGTCCGTTCCCAATGCAAAAAAGGTACCTTTTTTCCCAAAAGAAAGGTGTAAATTTCCCAATTTCTATAGCAAAATATTAAATAAAAAATTAAAAAATTCCATGAATTTAACTTAATTGCAAAATAAACCCAAAACAAAACACCTGTAAATGAAAGTGAAACAAATTAGTTCTATACGTATGTATGACTATTAATAACTTCGCGCCAAGTGCATTCTAAACTGGTTCGGGGAACCAGGTTAGTGTTATTACAGAAATGTATAACTATGATTGCAGAGTATCTTGTCATGAAAATCGACAAAAAACATCATTTTCAGTTTTCAAAAATAGACATTTCATATGAACATTAGTAAGCGGCACCTAGATACATGTCCAAGATTCAGCATGTTCAGTCTCGTGCTGTTTTAAAGCAACGATGATCATGTAATCAAGGAAATTCGGGACTATATGTGACTAGCGACTGTCACTCAGAAAGACATATATAACCGTAATATCAACACTCAAAGATAGTTATGACAAAGCTAATGTACTTTCATATATTGCCTACATATCGATGTTTGTTAGATGTTTACCTATTTATTCAATACTAGAGTTAAATTAATGACAAAATGCTAGAAAAGCAAAATTTGAGGTTTTTTTTTAATGAATGTTGGTCAATCCAACTTTTCCAAAATGACGATTATTTTCCCAATTTGAACGGCCCCGGCCACAGACCCAAAAAGTGGTGTGAGAGCCCTGAAAACGGTAAAATCTGATTGGTCCGATGCACTAACAAAATCAGTCCATTTGTACGAGGTTCGTTTTGGTTGGGTTTTACATTATATATTTCCTATTTCTTCATATAGACTCTTTAACTAAGATAAAAACAGTTTATTAAAAAATTTTAGTTGATTGTGATTGTTTTAAAACCTACTTTCGGCACGATATGTCTCTCAAATTTTGCTGGGATTACAGGGAAGAAGAAGAAACATTTCAGTTCATCTTTTAATGTGTTATCTGTTTATTTATTCATATGCTATGAAGTAACATCATTATGATCATTATATGAATAAAGTTTTGGACCGGTGTAAATTCATTTGATCCTATGAAATTGTGTGAACTGTCTGTCCAAATGTCCTGTGGCGATTTTTCTGTTTCGCGAAGACTGAGTACCATCACCCTATTAAAGTCTGCATGAGCAGTGCTAACTTGAACGAAGTAGTATTTATTTACTATGTATATTTTTTTCCAATTTATCAATGAAATCAAGACTATAGTTTATTTATTGTTGAACATTTTTAACTTTTCTCCTGAGAACAGCTTAAAGAATTAAGCACTGATGCATTGTGGTTCCAGTAATCCTTTTGTTCTGCAGGGAAAGAAATTTGTTTATTTTGTCTACAGATATGCTAGTCCAGATTTTCTCTTTGCCTGGTGTTGTCGTTAGAACTGCCTTCAGTTGATATAATCTGGAGATTTATCTGACTCTTAAGTTCTAACTCCTTATATTGTGACTATAGTGCATGGGAAAGTCAACGCAGATGCGACATTGAAAAGTGGGAATTTATTGTGTCTAAATTTCAATAATTCAGAAGACTTTTAGATGTCTGTAAGATGAGCAGTACTTATGAACATCAGTTTGATGATGCAATTTTGAAAAGCATAGTTATCTTGGGACTGTTATTCAGACTCCTACAATTTAAAGTCATAAAATCATTTGATGTCACATTACCTGTTACATTGTTTCTGTTAAGTGCATGCATACTCATAGTCTCATACCTACATTATTTTTACAACATACTGTGTATTACTAATATTACTCATAATTAATATATATAATGATAATTATGTATTCATTAAAAGCACATAACTATATTTTATTTCTTATTGGTAATAATAAGTGTATTTATAACTTTTGTATGTAAACAGGTCTAGCCAAATGATCTCTGATAATTAATTATTACACCTTGTTATAATACCAGAAAAACCAGCATATTGCCCTGAGGGGGATCTTTCATCATTCATCTGATCAAGCAGGAAGAGAAGAGAATGCATGCATATTTTAACACTGTTTAAGACTGTCATGCAGTCATATGTAAACAAAAATTTGGTTGCTATATTTTACAATTGTTAAAGTTGAAAGGCATGTCAAATTAATTTACAAAATATATTCTTTAAAAAAAAACTGAAAGGTATTTGCTAATGATTGAGTAGGGATTTTCATTAATGTCAAGGAAGAGAATTAATCAGGATTGCATCAGTCTGTATATAAATTTAGATATTAAGAATTATCAAAGTAAATGAATTTGATGCATGATATGAACAATTATTAAGTAAACAATTAAATATATGTAAAATAAGTATCAAAAGTGAAATGGGAGCCATTTCACTGGTGATATATCATGTATATATTCCACAGAGAGGCTTTTGTTTACAACAAACATTAATTAGTTATTTTGAATATTTATTGAGTTCAATTTCAAAATTATTTGGATTTTTATCTTATTTTTTTCAGTATGGATGTCAATGGTTTGACTGAGAAAATGGCATCTACATCTGTTTCATTGTCACCAGAAGAGAAATTGGACATCATCAAAAGGAACCTTCAGGTATATAGATCAATTAGTCAGAACTATATAAAGAGTATTTTGCAAGATATAAACAACCACTTTCTTCTCTCATGAATTCAATTAGAAATAACTCACTGGCCATTTGATTATATGAAATACTTTATACTAGTCTGGTGTTTTGAAATGTAGTCAAAAAAAGCATAATGGTTGTTGACTTTCTGAGCATAATTGTGTAACAAGAATAGATAATTGTTTCTTCTCTGCAGGCTTTTCAAATGATGAACAAAAATTTTTGGTATAGTATACCACTCAACTTAGTAGGTTGATAAGACTTTGCAATGTTGATGCAATACGGTACAGTCACACATTACAGTGTAATTAAGCATGAAAAGTCAATTTAAAGTTAAGTCGCATAGATCAGAGTAAAATCTTTCATTTTATGATTTATAAGGAAGAGGGCTAAAATAGGCTTTGCGTGCCGCCCATATCTAGCCAGCTTAAAACTGTTTTAAGATGTCAGATGATTCAAGATTTGTAGGGATCTCAAAGAAAAGAGCAAGTGATTGAGGACTTTTGAATCTTTTTGACATATGAAAAGTATTCAATATATATGAGCTGGAGTGTTTGGGATACTGAATTCAGCTGTATTTATAAATTGTTGCAGGAAATAATAGGAGAGGAGAAACTGAAAACCATTCTGAAGGAGAGAGATGTCAAGGTGTACTGGGGGACGGCTACTACGGGGAAACCCCACGTAGCTTACTTTGTCCCCATGTCTAAGATAGCCGACTTCCTCAGGGCCGGGTGTGAGGTGAGTGAAACTACTGACCAATTGCTCTTTCATTTACAATGTAGTCCCTAGTGCAATTTTCCTTAAAGCAGGAAAATTCAGGCAATGTCCAAATCACAAAGTATATTGCAACACAAGCTGATAATAGTCTACTATTTAGCTGAAAGTTGATAAAAGTAAAGTTTCAGGTCATGACTAACATTTTAATTTTACTTGTTAGTTTACAATCAGTATCTTTTTCTAGTTGTTAATAAACATCCCAAAATAAAACAGCATTGTCAGGCTCTGTGGTAACGTTCCTCAGGTTCAGCGCCATAGTTAAATTGAATAAACATAATAAACATATAGCTGAAAATGGAATATTGTAAATTAATAAAATATCTTTATTTAATGCCTTGATTTCTTTTTTTTTCAGGTGACCATTCTGTTTGCAGACTTGCATGCCTACCTAGATAACATGAAGGCCCCGTGGGATCTTCTGAGTTTACGAGTCCAGTACTACGAGAGGGTCATCAAAGCCATGCTCAAATCTATAGGGGTCCCCCTGGATAAACTCAAGTTTGTGAAAGGCTCAGACTACCAGCTCAGCAAGTAAGTAAATAAGTTTTGGAAAAGTTTGCTTGGAGTTTAACTTATTTTTTGAAAAAATAAAATTCATCAAATTCATGGAAAAAATGACAAATTTGGTTGTTGTTGACTTGAGTATAATCTTTTATGATGGAAATAAAAGGTAGAAAGAAGTTTTTATTAGAAGATGGTCCTGTGTAATAGCATGAAAATTAAGGTCTCGGCAATGTTTGAATTTTGTTTTTGTTTGTAGAGAGTACACTCTGGATGTATACAGGATGTCATCAATGGTCACAGAACACGATGCCAAAAAGGCGGGGGCGGAGGTGGTCAAACAAGTGGGAAATCCCCTTCTCAGTGGTCTACTGTACCCAGGACTGCAGGTATCAGGGCTCATAATACTGAAATCAGAAATATTTTAAAAAGTATAAGAATTAACAGGAATATAGCTAGATTTTTAACAGACCAAGTGTGGCTTTTGATGGCACAAGTTCAAATACTGAAATAAGAAATATTAAAGTTTCAGTGCTTGTATTTACAAGACCAGATTTTTCACAGACTGAGTGTAGCTTTTGATGGCACAATTTTATTTATCTTTATATAAATTTTGTGTGAATTGTTTAGATAAAATATGAATTTTAATTTTCCTATTTGCTTAGGCTTTAGATGAGGAGTATTTAAAGGTTGATGCACAGTTTGGAGGTGTGGATCAGAGGAAAATCTTCACATTTGCTGAAAAGGTTGGTTAAATATGAAAAATATATAAATTACCAAATTGTAATGCAAAGAGTGATTCCCCCATGCATGGAAAATTAATCAATAGTTAATGAAAATTTGAAAATTAAAATGATTTTAAATTATATTATGTTGCAGTACCTGCCCCATTTAGGATATGCAAAAAGAATTCATCTAATGAATCCTATGGGTAAGTAACTTTGTAAAACTATGTGTTTTTTTTTTTAAATTCAAGGGTACAATTATGTATTACCAATAACATAAACTTTGAGATAAAGTATTTGTGTTCTGAATATATTCTAAATTGTTTTAGAAATATTAATTTTATTGAACTACATTATAAAGTTATTAGATAATATTCTGTTTTGTTTACCCACAGTTCTCTAAAGAATTTTTTTTTCATTTATAAATAAGCAGCATTATAATGTATAAATCTGTTTTCCCCACAGTTCCTGGCCTGACAGGGGACAAGATGAGCTCGTCAGTGGAGGACTCTAAGATTGATTTACTGGACTCCCCCGCCGCTCTGAAGAAGAAGCTGAAGAAAGCCTTCTGTGAGCCGGGCAACATTAAGGACAATGGAGTCCTGTCATTCTGTCAACACGTCTTGTTCCCACTCAGAGCTAAAGAAGGTGAGGGTAGTGTTATGTTTTTATTTTTATCATGTTTGTTTCAATTTATGTTAGCCAAAATATCAAGGACCGAAAACTACATACTGTGAAATTACTTATTTTCCTAAGGATTTAATTTTCTGTGTTTTCAATGTATTGAGAGACCAACAAACCGGGAAATATTAATTTGCATATGCATTACTAAGAAATTGTCTCCAACCAGGAAATCAAATCCCCACAAAACAATAATTTATTCTCAAACATTCCTTGAAGAATTTGATTCCACGAAAATATGTGATTTTAGAGTCTACTTGATAGAGTAATATGAGGAGCATTGTGAAAATGTTGATTAATCTATCATAGGGAATAAGCTTCTAATGCTTTTGTATATTGGTTTTCAATTTACATCAAATTTTCCACCTACATGTGCATATCTTTTAATTTGAAAAAAATTGTGAAATTGATTTTGAGAGTAGATTATCCCCCTTTAATCACAGTTAGTTAAAGTATTATTCTTGTTGACAATGTTTGTGTTTGTTATTCTGTAGGTTTCCTTGTATCCAGGAAGCCAGAGTTTGGAGGGGACTCAGTGTATGCCACCTATGATGAATTAGAACAGGCATTTGCGAAAGAGGTATAAATTATCCATAAAGAAAAAATGTAAATTAAGGAAGATAAAATCAAATAGTCATATCTCACCTGAATGGAAATCATGTATTTATAAAGTTATAATTTTGCTCTTTCCTATAAATTTAAAAATATGACAGCTTTGATGTACACATCTTCATGCATACTTGTTTAAGTTTTCCTTTGAAGAAGTTATTTCACTTTTAAAATATTTGAAGCAAATAGATTCACTTATCAAGATATTTTAGACCATTTATAAGAGCATATTTCTAATATTAGATAATTTCAAGGATATCTACTAGTCTAAGATTTATCTTAAAAAAATATGTTCATGTTCTTGAACAAAGACAGTTTTTTTTAATGCTTATAGTTTCCATTAGCCAAAAAAAAAGATTTGGATTACAGTAATATTTATAATGGCAGATTTAAACATTTGAATTTTAACAGGAAGTGCATCCGGGAGATCTCAAGGTTGCGGTTGAGAGATATTTAAATGAGCTGCTGGAACCAATCAGGAGAGAGTTTGAGTCGGCGGAGAACAAAAAACTGGTGGCCCAGGCCTACCCTGTGGAAAAGAAAAGTAAGGGAGATTACTCTAAAAATAAACATTGGTGTTTTATATTTCAACTTTTAAAAACTCAACAGATTATCAGTAAATGCACCATTCCCGGTAATTTTTTTTTGATTTTTATTAAATTTTGGTTATTCTTGGAAATTTAATCGAGCTTTCTCATTTTAAAAAAAAAGCAAATTTACAACTTTTATTTAGTAAAATGTCAGGAGAAGAAAAGATCATTCAAAAATTATAATTTGAGCATATTTGATGATAATTTTGTCATTAAAGTGTTTTTTTAATAGTACATTATAGGGAGTATGGTCAATTTATACACATGTAGAAAGCTTGTCTGATATTTACAGTACTTTTTTGCTTGTGCTTGTTTTTTGTTTCTAATAATCGTTATTTAGATATATTTCTACATGTAATACTTTAATTTTACAGAGAAGCCGGGCACTCAGCAGTCAGCTAGTGGGGCAGGAGAACTTGCTCCTTCATTGTTAGATCTACGAGTTGGCAAAATCCTGGAGGTCAAAAAGGTTAATTTTGTTTACAATTTTCTAGGTTCACTGTCTTTTTTTTTGTGATAAATGTTGTCACACTTGAGTATTTTATAAATTGAACATAGAAAGTAATTGATCCATCAGACTGATTGAAGTCAATCAAATCTTTAACAGATTTTAAACAAAGATGGATAATAATAATTTACTTAACAATATTTTTTTCTACCAGGTACTTTGAAAATCAGTAAATGCATTTTGATATATATTATACAATTATTGCTGTGTTTTGAGGTCAATACAATGATTTAGCCATCTGAGGAGTACAATATTCACCAAGCCCGGAGGGCGGGGTGAATATTGTACTTCGAAGATGGCTAAATCATTGTATTGACCGAAAAAACAGCAATAATTGTTTTATTATATGATTCACTAATAAAATGATAAAACCCATTACTTGTTTGCATTTAATTAAGTCCTATCCAAATACAATTAAGAAAGAAGGAGAATTAAAATGTAAATCAACCTTATATGTTGTATTTATTTTTTTTTTAAGTTTTTTTTTTTTACAATTTTAGTGCCTTGAAAAAAAAAATATGTCAGTCTTTTTTCTAGGACAGATTTTTAAAGGAAGGGATATTATCAGGGAAAACTGCCAAAAAGTAAAAATTGTTGTTCAGTGAAAGTGTTGGAGGAGTGTCCCTGCATCCCCTCTTACCACCCTCACCCAAAAATATATATTTGCTTATGTTTTCTTCACATGAAAAAAAGTTATAGTAGTTTAAATAGCAAATCCAAATCAATTTGTATCAATTTGGAATATCCTGATCTATTTTCAGATCAATGTAGAGGAAATAAATCCTTGTATTGACCTGGAACGTCACGTGCAGGTCAATACAACATAGTATTTTTCTAACATAGTTGGATCTCAGCCAATCAGAGAGATGGAAATTATTCAATCATATAATAAATATATATATATATAGTCATCAGTTTTAATTCTCTTAGTAGTCTCTGGTCATAGAGTCAATATTTTTTTAAAATTTCAAAGAAATTAGTTTTTTTTTTTATATCATAATATTATTTGATTTTGTTTTTGTGTCTAACAGATAGCATCCAGACAGATACTCACTGGAAATATGTAGAAAAGATTGAAAAAAAATTTAAAACTAAAATAATAATAGCTGATTTTTCCCGCTATGTTTAGCATCCTGATGCTGAGTCCCTTTATGTAGAGACAGTGAACCTGGGGGAGGAGAAACCACGGACGGTGGTCAGTGGTCTGGCCGGACTCTACCCTATGGAGAACCTTCACCAGAGGCTGGGGGTGTTCCTGTGTAACCTCAAGGCCGTCAAAATGAGGGGCGTGGAATCCCAGGCCATGCTCATGTGTGCTTCGGTGTAAGTGATTATCACATAAATCCCAAGTCCAAAATATCTGACATTTTCTTGGCTTTTTTATGACTTTGTTATTTTACTTTTTGTACCAGGAAAATGTCAGAACCGACACCATTACAAAAACTGGAAATTTGCCACCTTCAACTTGTTATCACCAACATCATTTTTATGGCTTGTTTATAAAATATGTAGTCAAGTGATGACATTTTATCTGACCCCACTGTTTTGTTTTCATTTCATGCATTGTAAAATTTTGCAAAACCTGCATTGAAATATGGAATGATATTTTCTTTTCATTGATATTATTGCATACGTCAAGCATTGTGCTTTTGATAAATTGCAAGTTCAGGATTTAATTTGGTTTGCAAGTATTGAAAATCATCTGCGTTTGGAGATGGCAAAATTTCCAGTTTTTGTTATGGCGCTGGTTCTGAAGTTTCCCTGGCACGTAAAATATAAAATTCCTTAAAAAGCCAGAAAAAACGTCAGACATTTCGGACTAATAAATCCCAGGCAGTGTTTATATGTGCCTCAGTGTAATATATCATAGAAAAGCCAGGCCATGAAGTTCTAATATGAAATTTCAAGTTTCTCTTTCTGTTGTAGAGATGAGCCGCGGGCAGTAGAACCATTGGATCCACCCCAGGGAAGCGCCCCGGGGGACAGGGTTGTGTTTGAAGGATTTGAAGATGGAACACCAGAAGAAGAATTAAAACCCAAGAAGAAAGTCTGGGAAAAATTACAGGTACATTGTTTGAGTGGAGTCATCAAACACTTAATTTTGGCATGTCACATTGTAAACCAAATTGTGGTTTCAACAGCTTTTATTCACAATTTGTAAGTTTCGAATTTTTCTTAGACTAGTACCGTAAAGTGATTATTGTTCATGAGGGGGGGGGATGTTTGTGTTTGTGGATAACTAAAACTTACTGGTTTAGGTAATAGTTGGGATGTTATTTCTCGGGTAAATTGTATGGTTATCAAGGAAGATTATTCTACTGTGCTCAATGCATGGTTTTAATATTCATGTGGATGTGAACCTGTGTAAGAGGATTTCCCATAAAATCCACATATTTTGATCTCCCACAAACTATCTTTATTCCACAGTACTGTACTTTTTGCAAATAAATATTTTACATAATGGCATAATGAAGTCAGCAGTAAAATACAATACTGAAAGAAGATCATAAAACTTTAATTTTTCTTGCACTTGAAAAACATGTTTGTGTGAGTAAGAATTTTTCTTTATTTGTAGGTGGATTTGAGAGTGGATGGGGACAGTAAAGCTGAATGGCAGGGCCACATAATGAAAACAAAACTAGGAAATGTCACAGCTAACAGTCTAAAATGTGTTCCTATCAAGTGATAGGGAAAAAACTTTATTAATAAGAGACCACAGTGCTTTGTTATTTATTATCATTTTTTTATTACAACTAGGGACAATTTTTTGTGAAGTCAAATAAAATTATACAATTTACTTCATGTTTTTATTGTCTCTGAGTATGAACCTCTTTCTGAAAAAAATAATGAGAAAGTGTATTCATATTAAAATCACCATTTTTTTTACACTTTGGTACTTGTATTTGTTTTGTATTTGTTTAGGTGCATATAAATGAGATACATGAACATGTATTTTGTAGATTTCGTAAATTGAATTTTACTGTTTTATTTAATACATTTAAATAAATTATTGAGGAACCACCTGAGAAAGAAGCTTGATGTTTTTTTATTTGCCAGCCCACATTAACAAGTTTCCTCACACAAGAAATGTTAGGTACTGTGTGTTCCTAATTATATGTGAGGAGATAATTATCTGATTATTTTGCAAGAAGCATCACTCACAAAATTGGATTTTAGGAATTAAACAGAAATAATTCATAAGCCTTTAAGTTAATTTTTTTTAACTTGACCTGTCCTTGAAGGGGCTTTTGTTTTCAATCATTTCTATTTTAAAAAAATATATATGGTGAAAAATTATTTTTCTATTTTTAGGTCACCTGAGTAAACTCAGGTAACCTATTGCTATCTGTTTTCGTCCGTCGTCGTCCGTCGTCCGTTAACATTTGAACATTTTCAGCTTCTTCTCTGCAACCACTGAACCAATTTCAACCAAATTTGGCACAAAGCATCTATGGGTGAAGGGGAACAAAAATTATGAATTTCATGATCCCTGCCCCCCTGGGGCCTGGGGGGTGGGGCAAAAACCACTAAAATTAATGCAATCTTTAAAAATCTTCTTTACTCCTGGACATCAAGCAGTTAAACTGTTTGCATGATTGTAATCAGCATTGAGTCCTCTACCAAAGTTGTGAAATTTATGGCCCCAGGGTCAGGGGTTCTAGTGCTAGGGTGGGGCTAAATAAGTATATAGTGAAAATGCATTATTTCTTCGAAAATCTTCTTCTCTGCTCCTGGGTATTAAATAAACTAACTAAGTGCATAGTTATGATGAGCAAGAGTACCTCTACCAAAATTGTGAATATTATGGCCCTAGGGTCAGGGGTTCTAGTGTAAGGGCGGGGCTCTATAGATTATATAGTGAAAATTCATGAATTCTTTGAAAATCTTCTTCCCTACTCCTGAGTATTAAATAAACTAACTAAGTGCATAGTTATGATGTGCAAGAGTGCCTCTACCAAAATTGGGAAATTTATGGCCCCGGGGTCAGGGGTTCTAGTGCTAGGGTGGGGCTAAATAAGTATATAGTGAAAATGCATTATTTCTTTGAAAATCTTCTTCTCTGCTCCTGGGTATTAAATAAACTAACTAAGTGCATAGTTATGATGAGCAAGAGTGCCTCTACCAAAATTGTGAATTTTATGGCCCTAGGGTCAGGGATTCTAGTGTTAGGGCGGGGCTCTATAGATTATATAGTGAAAATTCATGAATTCTTTGAAAATCTTCTGCTCTGCTCCTGAGTATTAAATAAACTAACTAAGTGCATTGTTATGATGTGCAAGAGTGCCTCTACCAAAAATGTGAAATTTATGGCCCCAGAGTCAGGGGTTCTAGTGTTAGGGTGGGACTCTATTGATTATATAATGGAAATACATGAATTCTTTGAAAAAATTTCTTTTCTGCTCCTAGGAATTAAATAAACTAAGTACATAGTTATGATGAGCAAGAATACCTCTTCCAAAATTTTGATTTTATGGCCCTAGGGTCAGGGGTTCTAGTGATAGGGTGGGGCTCTATTGATTATATACCCTTACCAAAGTAAAATTATTGCAGCAATATTGCTGCTATATTGCGGCAACATTGCGGCAACACATTTTTGTCACCAGAAACAAGCTTTTTGGGTTAGTGAAATATCACCGCTAGCGGCAACAACTTCTGGTGACATTCTGGCAATACTGCCAGAAAAAATGAAATATCACCGCTAGCTGCAACAACTTCCGGTGACATTCTGGCAATAATGCCAGAAAAAAACTTTCTGGCAACATCTAGGATTACCCATGAGCCATTTGTTGAGCATGCTCAGTCATTTACTTCCACTTTTTAAATAAAGTGGAGGGAATTCAAAGGCAAGCATGTTTTGCTTCATTACTGACTTGTATCAAGTTGATTAGAGTTGTTAATTGTGTACAGTGGGATTAGTCAAGATGAGTAGTAAGACTGCATAGTGTGGAATGACTAGAAAAAAGAATTTAAACAGAATTATAGGAATGTGTACTCTGTTTCCATATCATCAGACTTGGTGAGTCAAAACCAATATTCTTTTTGAGATGAATGATTCAATGGAGATAAAATTGGAAAAATTATATGCGTTTCTATTAGTGCTTGTGATGCATGCATACTAGACTTGTATGTCTATATATCCTAGAGTAGCAGGAAAGATGAATTAAAGCATGTTATTTGAAAATTAATGCAGAGTTGCTGGACATTTTCACAGTGGCATATTAATATTGTTTCTATAAACATTTTTTATACGCCTGTCTCGATAGATCCGGGGTATATATTGTTTTTGACCTGTCTGTGTGTTTGTAAACTTTAACCTTCACCATTACTTTTGAACCAATGAGAGATAAAGATTTCATATTTGGTATGTCTACTCCACTAATTAAGTTCTTTCAAATGACATCAAGGTCAATGACCTTGTGACCTTGACTGTGACCTATATGCTAAAAATAGCTTTTTGGAATATTCATCATAACTTAAAATTAATGAAAGATAGAGACTTTATATTTAGTATGCATAATTCACTAATTAAGCTTTTTCAAAAAACACCTGAAGGTCAATGACCTTGAAACCTTAGCTGTGACTCATAACCTTAAAATAGATTTTATGAATCTTGGACATAAATCTTGAGCCATAAAAGATAGAGAACTTGTATTACGTATGCACCCTTTATTAATTAACCTCTTTCAAATAACACAAAGGTCAATGACCTTGGGACCTTAATTGTGACCATATACTTAAAATAGATTTTTTGAAACTTCGACATAATTTTTGAGTCATAAAAGATGGAGAATTCATATTTGGTATGAACCTTTCACTATTTAAACTCTTTCAAGTAACACCAAGGTCAATGACAATTTGACCTTTACTGTGACCCATATGCTAAAAATAGCCATTTTGATCCTCTGCCATAAATTTTGAACTATAAGAGATAGAGACTTCATATTTAGTATGCATACTTCACTAATTAAGTTCTTTCAAATGACACCAAGATCAATGACCTTGTGACCTTGACTGTGACCCATATGCTATAAATAGCTTTTTCAAACTTTATTGCCACCAGGCGCACAGTGTTTCACAAACATTTCTTGATTTTCATTATGATGATCAACATAATTTTCTGTCTGTTCAAAGAATAGCAGAAGTAGCTATTTCTAATTGACCCTGTGGCTTGCTATTGTTTGTTATATTCCTCAGCACAGTTTGTTAATTGTTAGATTGATAGATCATTATTTCTACTAAATACCAATTTATATCTAACTTACATACGAAAAACAATATTGCCGCAATATTGCGGCAATAATGCTGGAAGATGTTGCCAGAAGATCAATATTTTGGTCAAGATTTGCAGCAATATTGCCGCAACCCCTTTCTGGCAATATTGCCGCAAAACTAATTAACATACGAAAAACGATATAGCCGCAATATTGCGGCAATAATGCCGGAAAATGTTGCCAGAAGATCAATATTTGGGTCATGATTTGCAGCAATATTGCCGCAACCCCTTTCTGGCAATATTGCCGCAAAACTAATTTACATACGAAAAACGATATAGCCGCAATATTGCGGCAATGTATTGCCAGAATGTTGCTGCAATATTGCGGCAATAAAGCCAGAAGATGTTGCCAGAAGGTCAATATTTTGGTAAGGGTAGTGAAAATACATTAAATCTTTGAAAATTTTCTTCTCTCCTCTTGGGTATTAAGCAGATGAACTACCTATGTAGTTATGATGAGCAAGGACCCTAATCTTCCAGAATTGTGAATTTCAAGGCCCCAGAGTCAGGGGTATTATAGGGGGGATGTACTTATATACTGAAACTGGATGAATTGTTTGAGATCTGCTCCTTGGTATTAATCAAATATTTTTGAAAAGCAAGGGTGCCTTTTCAAAAATTGTGCAATGTGTGGATCCAGGCCTAAGGGTCAGGGGTTCATGTGTGATAGGGGTTTTACTGATTATTGCTGAATATTACTGATTACTTGAAATGCATTTTTTGTTCCTCCACCCTGCCTATGGGTATTAGGTAAACAAACTAAGCAACTGTTAAGTGTATTGTTATGATGATCAAATGGTGCCTCTTTCAAAATTGTGAATGCCATAGCATCTTGCTTAAAACATGAATCAAATTAAATCACTGGAAAGTTGTTGCATAATGCTCAGGTGACCTATAAGGCCCATGGGCCTCTTGTTAATAATTATATACATCTTTCTTTTGTTGTGTCAGTTTTTATTTTCAAAAATTTACTTGTTCCCATAGACCAGAGACATATAAAACCAAATGGTTTTATATGTTTAGGTATAGACCTCTATGCATTCTTCATTAATCAATTACTGCTCAGGTAATTACATTTTAGAAAAATTCTCCTGGTTAGTCCTTTTCAACTTGATAAACTGCTTAAATTATTTTCAGGGTATTTAATACAGGATATAAGGTTACAAAATAATGTCCTAATTTGGGTCGGAGACCTTGATATGTCACTCAGAATATGTTATCAGTCCTTTTTTACTTGTGAATGTACATGAGAACAAAATATTTCTTGTTTCTTAGTGCAGTAAGATAAATGAAACACTCAAGATCTACACTTCAAAGAGATATTTCCTCAATCATAGCAATGATTTGGCTTAACAAAGATAATTTAAATCTATAATTCAAAATAGGCTTCAAATGATAAACCGTAAGGTCTTATAGCTCACCCGTGTTTGTTCTAAATGGTATTAAAATATTGAGTATTTAATTATCGTTACACCAGCAAGAGTCTCTTGATGGGAAATAAACCCTCAAACTTTTAGTAAATTTATTCTCATAAGGTCTATATTGGCACAGTGTAAGTTACAATGGAATTTTAAATTGTGAAAACTGTGTACTCAATGAAACCATTATACCACTTTTGTGTATGGCTTGATCTGTTCTTCTTTCAGAGAGGCAGATCAAGAGGAAAATATCAAAGGTTCTAAAACAAATAAGGTTTCTTCATTTGCTGCCATCTTGTGAGTTAATTCCATATCGGGTTTCCTTTATTTATGCATGTCGTTAAAATGTTACTTAGATTCGATAAGTTTTACTTGGACAGGAAAGTCATTGAAGAAATAAATACCTTCAAACACCAATTAAGAAGTAAGATAAAGTAGAACAAAATGCGAGAAATATTTCCTCGCGGAAATTATAATATCACGGGTTTAATTCTTGTAAAGCCTTTTTACTGAAGTTCATTTATAATCATTTCATTTGAGTTTAACCATAAGACGCGGAAGAAGGAAGAAATACCCAAAGAAAATAAAGCAGTTTGATTTTTTTTACCTGAATTTTTTTTTCAAATGAGAGGTAAGGAATTTATCTAATTTCACAATAAAATAAAACTTTAATTAATTTGACAAGGTTTTAAATAATAATCATAAATGGATAGCTCTAATTATTACTCAATTTCTGTATCTGTATTTTAAAGACATGCTGAAGAAAAGGTTCTCTTAATCTGAAAAGAGCATTATTTAGATATTTTCATATCGATTGCCAAACTTAATAACATAACTTTGATATTTTCTCGTGAGATAAGAGTTTTCATGTGTGTTATAACTGAGGCCGTAAAAATATATAAATGACAAATTCCCGGCTATTGCAATATTTATTACACTTACCCTGTTACCGGTATACTTCGCGTAATTTTTTAAACCACCTTTTTAAATAACATATTAATGAAAACATGAAAACCACATCAAAAATTCGATCTTTCAATTTAGGTTTATTATGACAACATTATGGACAAGTCCGGCAAGGAAACTCCGGTTCCTCGACCACGAACCAAAGGCATCAGTGGACGTCTTGGTCTGGGAAGGAAAGGTTCCCATGAATCTAATTCCTTATATGTGTTAACGCATCGCCGCAGGGCGTCTGAACCCTCCATCAAAAATGATGCTCTGGTCCAACCTCATCAGTCCCGAAAAATCTTAAACACGCCACCGGCCTGTGAACATCACCCAAATTATTCGTATGATCAGTATTGCTTTCATTGTGAAGTACCAGTTTGCTTTGAATGTGCTACTTCCGGTAAGCATGACGGCCATGACGTTCAAAACGTGTCAATCATGTACGATTCTTTGCAGGAACTCATCACAAAAGATACACAAGAGCTGGAAAATTTTATTTCGCCATTTTACGACACAGTTATGTCGGACATTGAAGTGACGCATAAAGTCGTTGCAAACAAACATCAAGACAGAAAGAAGACAATATTAGACCTAAGGAAAGATCTAAGAAAGATGGTTGATGATATTACAGAAAGGCTTCTCAAAGAAGAGGAGAAAATGGAAGCAGACGACATCAGCAGTCTTCAATCGCTGGAGAAGAAATTCCTTAAAATGCGAAACCGAGTTCGACTGACAATAGAAGAGAATAACAAAATCATGAACGATTCAAATTTCCCTAGACTTATAAATCAACTCCTTCGTTACACATCCAAAAATCAGTATTTTCGAGATGTACCCGAAAGATTTGAGATGGTGGTCTCTGATTTCAATCCATCAACACCTATTGAGAGCGATCTGTCGGAAAAGATCGGGAATCTGGGTCAAACCATAACGAGGCCCATACAGAGACAGAGATTGCCAACTTTAAGAAAAGTAGCTGATAAAAACCCGAAAACGATGGGTTCAACTCACTGTGTTCTTGATCGTGTGAAGACGGGTTTCGTGCGAACTGCAAGAGTGTCCTCCTCTCCTCAAACAGACGAGTTTTACGTGTGTGGTGACAACAAAGTGATTAAACATTTCCGTAAAAGAGAGGAAGTGGACAAAATTTCGACCCTGTGCGAAAACGAACCCTTTGATCTGACGGTCAACAAAGATGGACACCTTGTTTACAGTGACTATGACGACGGAAGTGTGAACATCGTTAAGAATGGCAAGATAGAACGTTTGCTCAAATTACTGGAATGGAGACCACAAGCCTTGTGCTGCACTTCTGCAAATGAATTGCTTGTCACGATGAGATTAGAAGATCGCTCGCAGAGTAAGATAGTCCGTTACTCATGTTATTCAGAGTGCAAAGTAATGCAAGAAATCCAATATAATGAAAGTCGAACGCCCCTTTATTCTAATCCAGCCTTCATTGAAGAAAACAAAAACTTGGATATCGTTGTCAGTGACTGGGGTACTAGGACTATTGTGGTGGTCACAAAGATGGGAAAGTTGCACTTCTCCTACACCGGGAACTTGCAGGCTAACAGATACCGAACATTTAACCCGTACGGTGTGGCCACAGACAGTTCTTGTCATATTCTGATCGCGGACTTTGATAACAATGTGGTACACATCATTGATAAGAATGGACAGTTCCTTCTTTACTTAGACAGTTGTCACCTCTGTTATCCGTGGGACCTCAGTACAGACAGTAACGACATTCTGTATGTTGCCGAGTGTTATTCTAATGATGTGAAAAGAATCAAATATCTTAAATAACTATTTATACAATGTATAATTAATCCTTAATTTGCTACTAAGACGGAGGTAAAAGGTTTGTTGTTTTATTTTCCAGAGTTTTATGACATTTAAAATGAGATGTAAATGTACACCTTACAGAGCAAGTATTGAGTGTATTATTATTTTGAAAATAGAAAAAATGATTGTTTAGAAAAAATTAGTATTTATTATTTTTGTTATAATGTAGACCCCGGATTAAAGTGTTGAATGGGAAATCTTTCTGCCGTGCAACTAATTAACAAGAGACCCATTGACCACAATGCTTACCTGACTTACTTTGTTCTCCTCTTTGCTAGCTATCAAACTGATTTTTAAATTATCCATAAATAATTTCATGACTTAATCGGAAATCTAAGGGGTCTTCTACTGGTTAACGAATATGATTAGCATTACCTTGCAATTGTGGAGAAAAGGCTTTGCCTATGTACACTGTACATAATAATAATAATAATAATACTTTATTTAGAGAAGGTAACCCGATTAGTGCGAACACTAGTCTTCCTCGGGGCCTTCTTTAAAAACACATATACAATGCATATATACAATAAATAACATTACAATTATTAGACAATAAAAAATCAATCAGTATGTTACAAACAAATAAAAACATCAGCATTTCAGTATAGAGAGAAAGAAAAAATCACACAGAATCATTGCGTTTTATAAGTAGAAAATTTTCAACACTTCTTTTAAATATTGCAGGGGATTGAGAATTTCTGATATTAATTGGTAACTCATTCCAGATAATAACCCCTGAATATTGTAAAGAATTTTTAAATAAGTTTGTTTTATATTTTGGTAGTCGAAGTTCGGAAATTGTTTCTGAGCGTAAAGTGTATGATCCAGAACTTTGAAATTCAAAAAGATTATGCATATAATCAGGAGACATTCCATGAAATATTTTGTACATTAAAATGCTTTTCTGTAAATATAAAAGTTCATAAACTGTTAGCCAACCTAAAGTGTTAAATAAAGGCATTGAAGGTGTATCATATTTTTCATTTAAAATAATCCTAGCTGCTTTTTTTTGTAATCTGTAGATTCTGTCCATGTGTGTTTGAGGACAATTGCCCCAAATGGATAGACAATATAAAATCGATGGCAGGATAAAAGCATTATAAAATAGTTTTCTAGTACGCATTGGAAGAAACTTTTTGATTTTTCGTAAAGTAAATAATTTATATGTAAGAGTTTTGCAAACTGCATCTACATGACAAGTATATTGAAGATTATGATCAATGTGAACACCTAATAATTTTTGCATTTCTACATTTTCAAGGGGATGATCGGAAAGTTGTAAATGAAAATTAACGTTTTCTAATTTAGATTTCTTTTGGTGTGTTCCCATTAACATACACTTTGTTTTATCAGTATTTATAATCATCTGATTTTGTTGACACCATTTTTGTATTTGACAGAGTTCATGATTAAGAGTGGTTTCAATACGCGAAATACTATTATCATGAAGATGCATTGTAGTGTCATCAGCAAACATATCAATATTACAATGTTCAACAGACAATGGTAAATCATTAATATACAATAGAAGCAACAAAGGACCTACAATAGAGCCCTGAGGCACACCTGCTGTGACTGGCAGTGATTCAGATGTGTACGCACCAATTTTAACACTTTGAGTTCGATTATATAAGTATGATTTAAACCATTTAATTGATATTGGATCAAAGTGATAGCATTCAAGTTTTTTAATTAGTATATCATGATTAACAAGATCAAATGCTTTGCTAAAATCCAGATATGTAATACCTACAAAATTTCCTTTATCTATTGCATGCAACCAATCATCAGTTAGTTTTGTGAGAGCTGTCTGGCATGAGTGAAGTTCTCGAAATCCAGATTGTGCTTTCATTAGCAAGTCAAAGTGAGAAGTAAAGATGCGTATATTTTCTGCTACATGCTTCTCTAAAACTTTCGATATCGTTGGTAAAATCGAGATTGGACGATAGTTTCCTGGGTCTGATTTATCGCCCTTTTTAAACAAGGGGGTTACTTTTGCGACCTTTAACTGTGAAGGAAAAGATCCATTGATTATGCTAGAATTTATTAAGTGTGTTAGAGGTTTGGATATTATACTAGCTGACAGCTTAAGCAATCTAGGTCCAAGAAAGTCTATACCAGCAGATTTGTTTACATCAAGTCTTTTTAACATTTCGAATACCTTTTCTTCATTAATCAAAGGGATTTCAAAAAAGTCTTGATCTCCAAGTTTTGTCTCCGTGTATCTTTTCAATTTTTCTGATTTGAAAGCAGTAAACGAAAGATTATCTATTAATTTTTTTGGAATTTGGGCAAAATGCTCATTAAATGCATTTGCAATATCTTGTAGATTATCAAGATCTAAACCGTTATATGTTATATTGGAAGGAGACGAGTTTTTGTCTGATTTTGAGGCTAACTGATTTAAGTGGCCCCACATTTCCTTTGAAGTAGAACTATTTTCAATTACTGCTTTATAATATGTAGATTTTGCATTATTTATTAAAGATGTGACTTTGTTCCTCCAAAGTCTAAAATTATCCATGTCTCCCTGTTTATGAAATTGATCTCGAAAATTCCTAGCATTATTTATTTCTGGAGTTAACCATTTAGTGCGGAATTCTGATTTCACACGCTTTGTTTTTACTTTTGCATGCTTATTGATTATAGCATTGAAAATATCATAAAAACCGTTTAAAATGTCATTGGGATCATGCAGTAGAATTAATTCATCAAAATTTGCATTGTTTAAATCATGCAAAAAGTTTGTTTCATTAAAATTTTTGAAGTCACGGTATTGTATTTCAATATGTTTGCCTTTTCGTTGCATGCTGTTAGGATAATGATCAGACATCACTACAGGGGGTACTGCTATTTCACATATGTTAGCAGGGTGCGTAGTGTAGAAATGGTCAATAAGAGTTTTAGAGCTATTAGTAATTCTTGTTGGGGTGTTAATTAATTGTGTTAATCCAAAGTCTACAATTGCAGATGACCAACTCCGCGGGGGTTCTTTAAGCATATCAATATTGAGATCACCTGCAATAATCACTTCCTGGTCGTCACAGCAGGTAGCGCACTGTAACTCTTGGACAAAATCATCTACCCAGCAGGAGGGGGCAGATGGTGGACGGTAAACTGAACAATAAAGTATAGGTTTAGAATTTTTAAGATTAATTTCAAGCCACATTGTCTCAATATTGCTAATTTCTAAATCCTTACGGCGTTTATATTTCAAATCATTTGAAATATAAGTAACAAGTCCACCACCAGCCTTTCCTACTCTGTCTTTTCTTTCCAAACAATATCCTTTTATATTTATACTAAAATCATTAATATTTTCATCAAGAAATGTTTCACATAAGGAAAATATATCAGTGTAAAGCTGTTCTTGTAAATACAAAACCAATTCATCTAATTTTGGCATAATGTGACACACATTCAAATTAATAAAATGTAGGCCCTTTTTTCATTAAACCAAGATTTGATTTACATATGTTTTGTTTTATTTCATTTGAGGTATCTGGTTTTGGAGAAGAATTTTTAGGATTTGTTTGTTTAAGATTCGAAAAAGTGTTTTCCTTATTAAAACAAGTATTTATCAGTTCTGATTTAAGATTTAAATCATTTGAGCAATTATTAATTAAAGAACAGGTGCAAATTAATTCGTTACAGTCAAAACAGAGATTATTCAAAGGATCAAAATAATTTTTGACATTGATAGTGGGACAGTTATTCGTATCACCGGCACAGCTTTCATTGCCGTGACCCTATCTGGTACAAAACTTTTGTTTGTGACCATGCTCACCACAATACCAACATACAACTTTGTTTCAATGTCGGCAGTTTCGCGAGGAATGGCCTTGCTCTCCGCAGTAAAAGCATGTTTGCACAGATGAGGGCCTTTGTTGCTTTAGGATTTTCACATGGGTATTGTACAGCTTGAGAAGCAAGGAAGTACCGCGATCAGACAAATGAATGCCATCTCTCTAAAAGGAAGGGGAATTCCAGTGCTTGAATGATCCGCTGGTCTCAATAAGCGTAGCACCATACTCCTCACAGATATACTTTATGCACTCATTAATTTCAGTAACATCCGCATCACACCTTGGCATCACTTCTGATATGAACACGGAAATGGTATGATTTCTCCTCTTTAGATCTGCGATGATTTCAGTGAAATCATTCTGAATCGCATCGATGTTGCGCAGGTTAGCTACATCATTATCGCCGGCCTGGATGATGACATTTTCGATGGCAGATATATCATATCTTTGAAGTTTTGTACGGATGTGTGATATGTTAGCACCACGATTAGTACTAACATTCACACTCGAATCTAAGCCTCGGGTTTTGATTCGTTGAAGAATAGAACTTCCGATGACCAGGGTAGTTTTTTGGGTTCGTTCTCTTGTAGAAATAAATGGAGAATTCGAAATCCTGGGGAAGTTTCCTCGTTCTTTAGGAGTTGATGAAGGCTGGCTCTCTCTGGAGGGATGTAAATTAGGACTGTCCTTTGTCGCCATCATTTTGTTTTTCTGTGTGGGTTGCGTGTTTTCCCATACAAAACTGGAATCCATAGTATCTGTTGATGTACTGGTAGTTTTTTTTGTCAACACTAAATGAGCATTGGCTGTGTCGCGATATACCAGTTTTAACAGATATTCCTTCGGTCGATGTTGCCTTCTGTTTCATCTGTGTTCTCGGAGTCTGTGTGAAGGCGTTGGCACAGGCTTTTGTTTGTCGTGCATCCAAAAGCTGTTTCTTTAGAAGAATTACTTCCTGTGTCAGCAATTTAACAGTTTCAGAAAGAAGTTGTACATTTTCTGAGCTGCTACACTGGTGGCAATCTATCTCCACACTTGATTCATTTTGTTTTGAAGGTCTTGGAGTTGATGTGCAGCTTGGTTGATTGACAATAATCTTGCAATCTGTCAGAGAGTCATTTTGGCTGATGTCAATATGACTTTTAACTTCTTCTAGAAAGTCATTTTGGTACCATTCAAATGCACCAGTCCCTTGAACGAGAACCGTATTTGTGCTTCTGTAAATAGTTACTGTTACTGAGTCGCACATTGATTTATAGATGCAACCATTTTTCTTATTATTTCCATGGAAAAGAAGCATCTTCTGAAGCACAGATAATACAAACTCGTGCTTCTGGCCATCATAATTTATGGTTACACTCTCTGCATTTAGTTTAACATGTAGAAAGTCTGGAATACTCACTGAAGGTGCAAAATCCCTTTCCTTATTTGTACCAATAAATGATTGTGACAGTCCATTAAATGAGTTCAAAATTGATGTAAAAAGATTTGAATTTTCACTGAGATCCATCATTTCTTTATCATTTTAACTATTCACCTGACTAAAGATAAGAGCACTAAAAAACACGTCTTATCTCTTCGGCGTCTTATCTACTCGGGGGAGCTGACCAACTTTGAACTTTGTAAAATCATATTCTGATGAGATTACAGTACATTACATTAAATTTCTTTATGACAGCGTCCAAACCCGCACGCCCTGAATGGTAAAAGAGTTTTGGGGATAAAAAGAAAGTTATTTTTTCACATTAACAAGATTTGCCAGTTCTTTCCCCTTTTGACTTTTTTCATTTTCCAAACTTGAAAAAAACACCTTTCAGAAGGAGTCCAGGAAATCATAAGATCTGCCATTTTCCATTACACTAAGGGTCATACCAAAAATTGAGTTCTAATTAAAAACAATCAGAAATTGTATAAAAATTTTACTAACATGTGTTTAACGTCTTTTGCTTCTTTCCGAGCACCGATGACATCATTTATTTAACTTCCCTTACTTATTATGCTTAAGTAGCAATAAACCTTGATCACCTGCATACGGATCGAGTGTATATATATCTCATTTGATTTGATACGCAAAAGCATAACCTACATATGAAAAAAAGTTGATGAAACAAAAATATCAGCAGTCTCGTTTAAAGTCATCATTTCGTAAGTTCTATGGTCGATACAATGACCTTGTCGACAAATACAATCTATTTCCATACTTATTGTTAGTCTATTATTTATGCACTGAATTGACGACGGATTTTTCCGTTATTTCCCGATCATGACAAGGAGCACACGGCGGGTTTTGGCAGAAAAAGTCGAGGAGCATGACAGACAGAAGACAGCCTTCACTTCACATACATGTAGAATTTTCCGTTTTGCTTATTTACGCGGCGGGAACATTTGATCGACTCATGAATGCAGACTGTGCATGTGCGCTAACCTGAAATGGGATATCTGCTTTGTTTATCTAGACAATATATTTGTATTCAGTTTTACATTTGATCAACATTTAATGAGACTTGACACTGTATTCAAAAGACTCTATATGCAGCAGGACCTGGACTGAGAAGTAAAAAGTGCAGTTTGTTCAAAAACAGAGTATGATCGTACTTGGGTCAAATTATAACAGAACAAGGTGTTGAATTTGACCTGACCCACACCAAGCATCATGGGAAATCTACGCAGTTTCTTCGACTTTTGCTCTTACATGTACTACAGGAGGTTTATGAAGGGATTTGCCACTATTGCTAATCCATTACATACCACAAGGATAAGAAATTTTTATGAACCAAAAGCGTACTTACCACAGTCTTTTCTGATACATTTATTCTTTATAGACAGGAATGAATCTGGCGTTGATATTGGCACAGTTTGGAGTCAATCGAAGGACGGAACTGAAGGGATCATCTTTTATGACCAAATCGGAGAAAATTACAGAGAAGAACTGTTGGCAATGTACATTATATCAAGGAATACAGACCCTATATTCAAACAGAAATTTTGTGTTACACTCAGATCACAGCGCCTTGAAATGGACGATGACCTTCAGAGAGACAGAAGGACAATTATCCAGAAGGCTGAATACGCTATCAGTGTATGGCTTTGAGATTTGAGATCGAGCTGGTAGGGTACATGAACATTCTGACGTACATTCAAGGATAAGCCACGAGGCTGTGTCGGCGAACAAATGCAATATTCAGCCTGTTGCAGCAATTACCTTTGGGACGTCAGAGCATGAAATGAAGCAACAGAAGGCAGGTAATTCAGAAATAGCAGATCGAAGTTAACAAAAAGTGGATCGATGTCAACAAAAGTCAGACTGGGACAAAATATCAACATGTAGTGCGATCTTAAAAGCATGTTGGGCTTAATTCGACTACTTGTCAATTAAAGACGTAACTTTCCATAGAGATTGGTACACTAATAAAGAAAAGTTCAAACAATAGAAAGCTGTAGTGCCCTATTGCCTCAGACTAGTGAGTATAAGATGTCATGATGCACCAGCATGTGGACACCAAGGAAGACAAAAGACAAAAATTAAACAAAAGTCTTTCTGGCCAAGTATGGACAGGGGTATAAGAAATTGGTGTGTGCGCATCCTGCCACAATTGTGCTTAGAGAAAAAAATGGTAAAAACGACAAGTGCATCCATGCAATTAACATGAGTCGGTGAGCCTGAAGAAAGAGTAGCCATAAATATTTTGGGGCCTCTGTCCACAACTCAACATATACCAATCAAGGACGTCAATTCGAGTCCGGATTATTCCGTGATTCCTGTTTTAACAAAGTGCGATGATGCCCAAAAGGCCCTGCACTATACTGGAAGAAGAAGAAGAAAAACTTGAGAAAAACAAGACACGAACGACCTTATACCTTCTTCAATCTGATGGTATGGTCGAGCTAATGATTCACATTTAGTCGCTACCTTTTTTGTCGACTTCGATCCACCACGGTCATGATTACGCAGCGGGAGTCTCTAGCGACTGACTGAGCTACCGTGAATCGTTTTATGTTATGATTATCGTTCTTTGCAACAATGTGTATATGTAGATGTCGCATTAATCACGTGATTGTAATTACATGTATATAAATCATTATTTTTTGTTAATTAGTCTGTCTGTTGGCTCGCGTGGTTCTGGATTAGAACCATTCTTCATAAGAAAAAGGTGCCAATAAGGCAGAATAACTGAATAAGCTAAGTTACAAATTAATTAATGCTGTGCAGCTCTGACGCCATGTTCTTTGTTGATGATAGACTTAAAAATAAATTATACGTAAAACGACATATTTCATTTCTACATATTAAGAATTTCAAAGCAAAGGAGCACCGTACCATCATTTATGGTACTTTCAGATGCTTTGATTTACATGAAGTTGACATCGGATTCAAACAAAAATAAATCCCATCACATGGCATCCCTCAACAAAGAATGTCTAACATTTCAAGCACCTGCAATAATCGCGAAGTTGCTGAGAAAACTGCGACGAAAATTTGCTATGTATGGTATGGTCAGACGCACAAATATCGATTGAGTCGATGGTGTTGCAATCACATGTACAGGTATGTGCTGTTCGAAATGTAATAACCAAGCAAAATATAATTAACTGGGATTTTTACATTTTATGTATTTACATTTTGTGTCGAAATCAACGGAGAATGTAATTACACAAATTGTAATACTGTAATGTAACATAGTTTCTAGATCATGACATTTTTCCTTATTACATTTTGCATTCAGGAATTAATGCAAAATATAATAATGTACTTTTTTGTCGTTACAGCTTGCATTATCTAATTGTTGAGTTGAGGTAACCGCAAAATGGACGATAAATTGTACTCCCCTCAGAACCGGTAAAAGAAATATAATCAATTGTTTGAATTGTGTTCAACGCAAATCATCACAAAATTGATTAAAACATAAAACCTTGGGGGTAACTTACGAGTATATACTCGCCTATAAGTCGGTTGTATTTAATATTAATATAAGCTTATACATCAGAGGGACTCTGACCTCATATAATACCATTCTTTTTATAGCTCGCATATAACATGTATAAGTCGGACAAAGAGTTTTGGACCAGAGATTAACTCCCAAAAATCCGACTTATACATGTAGGCAAGTATTTATGGTACTTTACAGACAGAGAAAAATGATGAGGTGAGCGTTAATGGCTTTCACGGGTATTACTAATATTAATCTAAATGTATCTTTTTTTCTAACTCTCTGAATGTTTTAATGAAAACTTAAAATAAGAAGTAACTTAACTTTGATTGACATGTCTATTTTTTAACTGTTAGTATCATATATCCAATTATTAATCATTTTTAATTACAAAGATTGACCAGGGTTCAATTAAAAGCACTTGATACACACGTATGGCAAGCTAGTGTTCATTGCTAAGTACGAGGGTTTTCCGGTAAAATCAAAGTGATTTTCTCGAAAAATAATGGACGCACTAAGCTGAAATTTTCAGTGAATGTTAAAATATTTATCATATTTAAGTGTATTATAAGTTTTAGCATAAATTTAAAAATATAGACAAAAAATAAAGATTTTATTAAGCTTGAATGTGCACATGCATGCACAGAGTAAGGTCCTTAACGGCCAAAAAACGAAGGTTTTATTAGAGAATACATGCGTATTGTTTTGAAATAAAAGATTTAAATATAAAAGATTAGGCTAAAAATCATCAATATTTGATTCCATCATGTATTTTGTTGTCTTTAAAAAAATCCAAGACATTTGGTCAATTTTTGGCAGTTTCCTGAGCATTCGAAATAGGAAAGTGGTGAACACAACACACGAAAAATGGTGACGTTTGATGACGTTACGGCGCACCGGAGAGCAGTACGCTTTTATTTAGATGATGAATTAACGCCTTAAGAAACTTTAAATGAATACAGAAGAAAAAATGCTCCCAAAATTACCAGATCTTTAGTATAGAAATAAAATAGGAGTTTCCTTAGTAGAGTCTTTCTTGATCGAGTCCCGAGGTAGTACAAAACATACGGACAAACTGCTAAATTGTAATAACAAAAGGCGCTGGCATTGTTGACTGTCAATCTTATATTGTTGACTGTCAATATAAGATTATATATTAGTTGAATGATGTTGGGAATATTGTCCGTAACTTACAAATAAATCCTCAGAAGATCGCAGGTTTGTGCAAGATTGGTTTCTCAATTGTTTATAAAGTATGTGCATCCATGAAATACCAAGATTTAAGTCTGACTAATCCAACTTTACTTTTAGCGCAAAGATGAAATGTGACGCTGCATGTTTTAGACACTTTGACGTTATCATCCGTGCCCCGTTAGGCGATGCAATACATAACACAAAATCTCATAATTCGTTTATTTATATCTTTTTGAATTTGCCGTGTTTATTACGAAAATAGGTACTAAAAAGAAGTGAAAATTTCAGAACGCAGTGATGATTATTATTCACGCAAGACAACTTGTCCTCGTATATGTGTGTGTGCCTGGCGAGGAAAGGAAGGAATGAGTTTGGGTGTGTTTACTTCGTATGTTGATAATTGTATTTCTTTGTACATGCAGAAGCCATCCATTTTTCAAGGGAGAGAAAAGAGGAAGAGAGAGAGAGGGAGAGTAACATGGAGAAATTTATATCTACTGTTCTGCAATGCACGTGATTTGTAAAACAGGGTAGAATCATATACTAGTATGTCAATAAACCCCTCTCCGCGGTATTTTTACACCTGCTAGTAGAAATAAATAGATTTTTAAAAATACTCATGACATGTGTATATCAAAAAAGAAATAGCACACCTATCAACGAAATAACCCCCGAACAACAAACCCCGTGCAATATGCACGTTTTCTATTTGCAACACCTTTGATTTGAACAATAAAGTAATTTTAAATATATGTACTGTAGCTAATGAAATGAATAAAAATATTTGAAGATAACGAAAAGTTATCAAGCTCAAAGAAGGAGCTGAGCAAACATGGACCTCTAAAACACCAGTGTTGGGAACACGTGCCATGGAAAAGTAAGCATCACCTACCAACCGGTCACACAGGCCGTGTGCACTTTTCATGGTTGGGAAAAAAACGGAAAATCCGTCGACATTTCATTATGTGAATAATGTCCTTACTTTTCCAATTAGAATGAAAATTCAGTCAATCATGATCAGCATTTGACTTATTAATATATTATAAAATCTGATCTGATGTAAGAAGTAGCCTATTATTTTTCCTTTTTAAATTCCGATTTTTCTTCACTCATTCCTTGAAAATTATTCTCAACCTGACTGACCAAAAAGTGTGTTATTACTTTTGCCTTCTTGCACTTTGCTTATCCTCGACGCAAAATGTAACATAGCAAAATGTTATAATCCAAAAATCGTGTGATTACATTTTGCGTTTAATCATTATATTTTGCGTTGATTTCAACGCAAAATATAATTATGCAAAATGTAATCCTTAAAGGTATCTTTCATCTGCATTGATCTGGACACAGAATGTAATAATGCAAAATGCAATAATCACGGTTTATTACTTTTTGCAATGTTATTACATTTTGCTTGGTTACAGTGTGTTTACCCATACGAAAATGTGTCGCTGACCGTCAACTAGCAGTCAACTGGTCGTCAACTAATAATGCGAAAACAGTTGACCACTAGGAGTTAAATTCTTTTCTGAAAAGCGTTCAACTGATTTGTATAAAATTGCCAGTTGACCATTAGTTGAATGCTAATACTTCGAAATTTTCTTGCAAAACAAGAGATGACCTTTAGTTGAACACTTGTTAGAAAATTTCTCCCTCGCTACATTTATGTTGGGTTCAAAATTATGTTATCATAGATCGCGTTTATTATACCATAACTACAACAACCAAGATTTGAAGCAGTATCCACATGTGTGTTTTCTGTAGAAGATGGGAATTTTGATTTGAAACATTATTGTCCTCGTGATGATTCAGCGTGTGCTGTTGTATGACTTGTGTAAAAATTTAAATATTTGTTTTACTAAGGTTGTTATTTTTTAAACAGATATGAGGAATACACTGCAAAAAAACTGTAACCAGTATAGGTCCCTTTTTGTGTACTTTTTTTTTTAAATATTAAAAGAATTCTGAAAACTTATGCATCAAGTGTTGTCTTTCTGCATCAAGTGTTGTGTTTCTTGTCGTGTTGGTAAAAATATGCCATTGCTTTATACTTAATTCTATTTTTCTATATATAAACTTTTCTGCACAGACAAAGAAGAAAGCATGTAACAACTTATGAGAGTGTGCCAACTCAATTTATTTATAATACATTTAGATTTACTTGTGCATTTATGTCAAATTAGAAAATCCATTGTTTGACTTTTCATATTTTCAAGAACATTGCTTGTCTTAGATTTCAAATCTCCCTCCATCTCAACCTATACGTGCACTGACTTATGGAGTTTTCAACAAGTGGTCAACTGCAAAGGAAATAGTGGTGTTTTCAACTAGCGGTCAACTGCAAAGGAAATAGAGGAGTATTCAACTAGCGGTCAACTGCAAAGAATACTAGTATAAAGGAGCATTCAACAGTGGTCCACTCTATGCAAATGAGTTGAAATAGTTCAACTAATGATCAATTGATGGTCAGTTGACCGTCAACTAGTAGTCAAATGAATACTCCATGAAATTCTGATAGTATTTTTTTTTCGTATGGGTACTAGTGACGTCTTTGATAATTATCTGTTGATAATATGAAGCAATATACATCAGTTTCATATTTAAACAATAAAATGCTTCCTTTGGTTGTTAATGGGAACATTTGTGTAGCTGGCGACGTTAAATCCCGTTCTATAACAACCGATGGAAGACATTTTATCATATATATTTATATAGAAATGTATATTTAGAAATAATAGTTGAATGATTATTATAGATCATTTAAAAAAGTCGCACTTTTTCGATACATGTAATCCAAATTGGGCGGACTTGATTTATATTAAAGATTCTATCAGTAGAAAGAAAGATAGTACACGTGTAGCACAGATCTGTTTATCAAATTATAATGAAACACAAAAGAAATGCAGTATCCTATTTAAGGGGGAAATGATTATATAGACTTACTTTCATCGTCTATCGTTGAATTTAGCATATTCAATACATATTTATTGAATTGATTTTATAATTAGTTACAACATCCTTAAATCATATCCACCTTTCCTTATTATGTACATTAATAACTAATGGTAAAGAATACCATAAGCCTATATTTATCAGAAACGCAACAACCTATTTTGGGTGGAAATATTATATATACTTACAGGATATAATTTTGTATCAAAAAATATGGACATCTTCAACTTTGTAAATGTTGCTAATTTAATAGTTGAATAATTTTCATACCATACCCGGAAGTTAAGTTCTTGTCCGCTTAACATAAATAAAAAATGCCATATTTAAAAAAACTATTTTCAATAATATGGGATTTTTAGGGTTTTTATTGTTTAAGTTGTAACTACGAGGGCCGTTCAAAAATTACGCGGACTGTGCAATTATTTACTCTTACAGACGTCATATAGTTATAAAATTTCACAGAAATGTGTATCTTAAAGATTCCAATAAATTTTTGGCAAAATTTCTGTATTTTAAAAAAATTCTACTAAAATTATCGATATGTTGATATCGTTGATTGAGAGGTACGGCGCACAACAACAAAAATTGAAGCAAAAGCATGCGGATTCAAAAATTTAACTCATTGATTTTCTAAAATTTGCGATATTTTTCAACAATTTTCTCAAATGTACCTTTAAATTGTTCTATTATTATGTATTTAGATTTCGGACGTAATATTTGAAGTACTAACAGAAATATAGTAATTTTTCTTTGATGCAATTCCAGTGAAAACGACTGTGAAAATGACGTCTCCTGAATTGATGGCGCACCCCACTTTGTTTAAAATACGTGTAATGCTCGAGATATCGGCAACATAGATCCAAAATATGCATAATTAAACATGTAGTAAAGTAGGCTTGAAATTGAAATTTTAGACAGCTAGACCTCTGTAAAAAACCTATACTGGAGGACGGGAAGAAGATTTTATACGAAAAGTTAACTTTATCCAGACTGTTAAGAACGTGATTGAGAGTCACCAATATCACACTATATCTCATAAGTAGTTTTTGGTTTTAAGACAAAGAAAGAATATTCTTTGTTTGTTTATTAGATTTTAAGCTAATCAAGAAATGATGTTTTGATGTTGAGTAGATAAGGTAACTTAAACTATACAGGTACTCAAGGGAAAATGTTGAGAAAATGAAAGCTCAATCACATAATTTTTATAATGCTTGTAACGTAGAAGATTTTGCAGCGCCGTGACTTAATGGCATGTCCTGAAAAATTACTCAAAATTAATACCAATCTACAACATTTTGATATAAAATTTTGAAGACCATATAAGTAACGATTCTTTTATATTATTTGTGAAATTTTGCCAGATTATGTCATCAAATATTTCTTCTGTGCAACAAGTACGCGTAATTTTTGAACGGCTCTCGTAATGCAGATTTATTCCGAAAAATAAAATTTAATACTCCTTTATTTTCCGTAGGCGATAAAAAAAATTCCTGAGATTGACTTAAGTACACATTTCAAATGCTCTAAGTATGAAAATCTCAAAATAAAGATTATGGAGAGTTGGGTATGCAAAAAATAACTCACGCTTCAAGAAGCTCGTATATGTACATGTATCATTAGCATGAATGACAGTCCTTGGACAGGAAGTCCAAGGGTAACAAAACTGCAAAAGGATAGAAAAAATGCGACGTCATAATTTGATGCCCTGTTCACACGACAAGTTTAATTCGCAGTAAATTAATGCGAAGTAAACTAATGCGAATAAAACTAATGCGAATCAAACCAATTCGAATTAATCTGCGTTCACACGATAGCTTATGCGAAGTAAACTAATTTGAATTAAAATTTTACTTCTGCAGCCCGGCGTCAGCACGGCTATTAAAACGTCATTTGCAAATCATGTCACCTTATGCAGAAGCAGATCCATTTGACATAATGGAAAAGTGGCCAAGTTTTTCACTCAAAAAAAAAAAAGTACCTATAGCTGACCACCAACAAGTGGAATTTGACTATATTTTGCCGTACGCATTCATCAGAATTTAATTCGATTTAGCTTCGCTTAGCGTTAACACGGAGCTACTGCAAAGTAATTTAATGCGCAGTAAACTAATTCGAATTAAACTAATTCGCATTAAATTCTCAATGTGAACGCTAAAAACATAAATTTTAAAATGACAAAGAACATTTCTTTCGCTCAGATCTCTAGATTGATGAACCTATTGAATCGAAAAATCAAACTGCAATTGTTGTGCATGATTGACTGTTTTGCACGCTTCAATTAAATGGCCTGTGTGTAGGTTTTTTTTAACAGTTATTTGTAACTTTCTAAAGTTATAAGAAAATAATTTAACATTTCTATTTAATCTTTGGTGCATTCAAATTGAGTTTTACCACACTGTATCCATTTTTGAAAATCAACTGATAAAGATTATAAATACACGTATTTGTAGGTTGCTGCTTGTCACATTTCTTTTGCGTTTATGTATTATTCTATTGGATTACTTTAAATAGTTTGTGGAATTATCATGTACGTCATTTTTTTCGAAGCCTTTTTTTTTAAATTTTAATAAATAGACTATTTATTTGATGAAGTAGTTTAGATCTTAACCGATTGGTTAATAGGCATTAACAATTCTACTTTCTTATCCCCGTCAATAGCTCCCAATGGCATACACAAATCCTGCGCATTCATTACACTTGAAGGCTAATTTACTTTAAATATTTGGCCGCTGTGTCATATAGTGCATGCATGAACATGTGAAGATTTCGAACAATATTCAAGATAAAAAGGCCATAAAGTAATACCAAATATCTTACGTTGTCAATTTCTTTACATTTAATTATTTTGAACGAACGTGTTTGTTCCTTTTATTTTGTAATAGATATTTCTATGACTGATATCGAATTTAAGAACCGGTAATTTTTTTTCTTGTCAGAGCCAAAAATGTATTTTTGTCACGTAGAGTATATCACAATGAGAATAAAAGAGACATTTTCGTAGATAAAATCTGTACAGCGAGATACTTTGGACCATCTACAAAGTTGAGGCTTATATTCTTAAAGGGTTGGTGCAATAATGTCTTGAGAGAATAGATACATGTATGTGGCGAGCAAATATAACTTTCCTTCCTTAGGTTTAAGTTTGTTTTTACATGAGCTTTAAACAAGAAGTGTATACTTTTATGCCAAAACAGAAAATAAAATATTATTATTAATTTCTGATTGCATGAGCATCGTGACATAAAACGTGAAGACTTAGTACAATTTAAAATTTGTAATAAACTTGCTCACACAAATATAGAGAAAAATAATGAGTAAGCCTAGGGCATTTTTCAAATATAATTAAACCTGTGGCTTCAATCAATTCTTTTCAGTGTAGTTTTTTGTTTGAATACAGTCTCAAATACTACGCCTTTTCATTCGGTTTTTTTAAATATTGATTTACATGTATCAGTATTTTCAGCTTTTATTATTGACCAGAATGAAATAAGAGCAACTGGAGTACAATATCCGTACCACAGTTAAAGAGGTTTCACAAGAAATGTAAAAAAAATGAAATTGTTATTTTTCAAGTTTATAACTTGTTGGGGACTGAGCATAGAGATGTACATCTAAATCTGCTACAAATCTAAATTTTGAATATTGTAAAGGTACCGAACTAGAATAAAGACAAGATCATTAACACTTTAATTCGTTTATTACATTACAGACATAAAGTCATAAAAAAAGTCATCAGACAATATTAAGGTTTTTGATATAATATTCATTAAATAAGAAGTCAAGTCCTTTTGCCAAAGTAAATTCGAAGTCGCCAAAATTGTCATTAAATCAAAGTGCTAATCCAGTCCAGGGGAGAAATTTAGGGATCCAAAGACTCTCTCAATGTCTCTTTCTAGCCTCTCCTTATTCTTCTTTATATACCGGAGATATTAGGTCCATTGTACCGGTTTTTGGTCCGAAAAAAAAGAAAATTTGAATACAGCTTTTTTTATTTGATTTAGGGGAAATTATAATGGAAGTTAATAATTCTCATGATAATTGAATGTTGAAGTCCTGCATCCAAAAATAAATCTATGTATTTTGTTTTTCTTCTGCAGCAGATGGAACTTCAAATTTTTATGTTCATAATAATGTTTAAACTTTGTAATAAATAGGTACGAATTAATTCGGGGTTGACTTTTAAAAATTGAGATTTAATATCTATAACCCAGAATATGGAAGGTGTTGTTTTTTTTTGTTTTTTTTTTAAATCCATTTTCCTATATATGGAAGGAACTTGTATACTTGTATTCTTCTACAAGAACTATATAAGAACGTCGTTTTGCAAATTAAGCATAGATTTGACCCACTTAAAATGTTTCTAAACCATCGTTTCACAATGCACAGTAATGACCTAAAAACTGATTTTAGATAAACATTATAACACAACGACTTTGGATACGGTTATATATATATTTATTATGTCACTGTTGCACAATATAAACGTTCATGCATATACAGTTACATGTAACTGGTACAGTAAAAATATTATAGAGTTAGTACTTGGTATATCCACTGGAAGCCAAACTAGTAACTAGTACAGGGGGGCACAAAGTTCGTATAGTGGTATGTCTGAAACGTTTGTATAAAGTTCTTGTTCTCTCTCTAGATCTGTCCTACGCCCGTCCAGTCTCCGAATATATAATATTATATATACATGTATCTTCATATTTCCAATCATCAGATCCTGGTTTAATAATTAATTATTGGAAAGCTTCTAAGTCATTTATGAAATTGCTTCGATCGATTTTCTTGCAGATTTAATCAAGTGTTCAATTACAATTCTGAATGTGGTCAATAAATGTTATCAAGTTATTTTCCAATACATTTAATTATTAAATACCAATAATGGATACTGACCACGTAAATGTTCAAATATTGATCTTTGATTTAATTTTGATAACACATCAACACTGACCAATAATAATTCACATTAATATTTACAACAATATTGACTACATTAAACACATAGTTAGTAAATAGAAATAAAGTGCATAAGAACCTAAATGATTCTCGAGGACATATAAGGATTATTATGCCTTATACACATATGTCCTTATTAATCAAATATACGAAACAATATATTAAAAAGTTAATATGTAGTTTATTTATATGTACGGTATGGTCCAATTGTGTTACAACATACAATAATAAAATTGTATTAATAAATGCATCAATAATATTTTTTATAATTTTAAAGAAATCTACAGATTCCTTAGACAAGCATAGGGATTATCAATAGTACATTATAATAATATAGGTTTACCACGACAAGCATAGTGATTATTATTTCTTATTTAAATATGTTAGTTGAATATCAAAGTGACTTAGATCTAAAAATGGTGAACATTTATTTTTTCCACGACAACTTACATAAGCAAATTCGAATCACTGCAGATAACTATACACTGCAACGATTTGGGTGCCATCTTGTCCAACATAGAGATTGTTTGCATCGTCCACACACACAGTAAGAGGATTCTTCACCCCGTGTTGTGGAGTGAGTAATAGAGACAAGAACTGACCGTCCTGATCAAGGAGGTGAACAGTGTTACTGTATCCATCACACACCAGGATCTGACTGAGGGCATCAGTACAGATTCCATAGGGACGGAATTTTGACTCCTGAACTCTGTAAAGGAACCTATATCTTCCAAATTTATTCACAACCACTACTCCCAGTAGAGAATCTGATGTACAGATATCTCCGTTCATGTTTTCTGTGATATAATGTGGTGTATCATATATTTCATCTCCATTGTTATCCCTCTGTATGGTCTGTAGTTCTTCTCCTGTCTTGTTGTACCTGGTGACTTTAGCTTTACCACTTTTTGTCATTCCCACTAGTAAGTCCCCATTGATGTGTGAGGAGTGTATGCCGAGTGGTACCCAGTCTGAAGTGTTAAAGTAAGTAAAAATAGCATCATTCTGGTTTATGCCGTTGATGGTATTCATATTTCCATCTGTAAAGATGAGCTCGCCGTCTTGTGTGACTGTGTGGTAGCCTTGAGATCCATTGGTTCTTATCTTCCGTATCACATTCCCCTGTAGATCTGCTTGGACAAGATTTCCATTACTGTCACTGATCCAGAGTCTCTCTAATTGATCTTGTATGATATGAAAAACCCTATTGACACCTCGTACTTTAAATTCTCTGACCCTGATGACAGAGGCAGATGCAGTTATCGGTCTAGGAGCTGGCCTTATTTCTCTTATTTCCATTGGCTTTATTTTTCTTCTCACTGCCTTAATACCGGGAATTTGCATTTTACCAAGTAATTTGGTGACATCACTTTTGTTGTATTGACCAGCAGTAAACCCTGGTGTGGCTGGTTTTGTTGTCTCCGGTATTGATCGGATCTTTGGCTTCTTCTCGGACATTAATTTTTGGGGTTCTGTAGAGGACAAGGATTTGTGGAGCTCTTTCTTAAGGTTATTTAGATAAGTGATGTAATCATCAATGGTCTTGTCTTGAGTGTTTAAATCATCCAATAAAGAATGCTCTATCTTCTCCATCTCCTTCATGTTCTCACATACGACTGTGTCAACCAGACTTTTCAGGGACTCACCTTCAGTCTTCATGGATGTTTTCATTTTTGTCATGGTGTCTTTGATGTCCTGGACATCCTTTTTAATTTCTTTCTGTAAATCTTTTGATGTAGGAAGAAAGTACACAGTTGTTTTGGAGAGTTCTTCTTGGAAATCCGCATATCTTTCTTCATATTTTATCTCCAGATCAGTAAATGTATGCCCCCGGTGCTCTCTTTGTGTGACACATCTGGAACACACTGGAATTTGGCATTCTTCACATAGCATTTCTTTTTCTTTATTGGGGTGGATTTTGCATTTCTCCACAGGAACGTGACGTTGACGTTGCTGGTAAAGGACCACCTCATGGTTCTTGTTTCCTGGACTTTTCAGATGTTCATCTCTGCATTGTTTGCACAATCTTTGATGGCAAAGGTTGCAATAGAACTCACAATTTCTGCCACATTCTTCAATGTCACACTCTATAAAGTGTTGTGCTGCGTTGGAAACATTTATTTCAGCTACTGCCATCTGAAACTGAAAAAAAAAAATCATAAGAAAAAGAAAGCAATTGTGAGCTCATGCTGCAAAAATAATGCAAGTTTTGTTCCATATTTTTAAAGTCACATTTAATTGTCGTTTACAGGACATTAATAATCATGATAATTGTAGATTTGTTCTAATCTTTTCAGATACTAGTAACAAATATTGATCATCTTTGAGCTATAACAGTATATGCAAATCTAAGTACTTAGATATTTACAATAATTTGCAAAAATATATTTTATACTCACTGTTTTTCGAATTGACCTACTAATGACTTTGCTGACAAACTTTGGTATGACATAAAAATGCAAGTGGTTATTCAATATAACTAAACCTAACTCCTGGGGGGAAATATCACAATGAAATTTAAATACCCGACAAATATATACATATATTGTGCAGTTCAATCAGTTCAAATATGTACACCTGAAGACGGATTATGAAATCCAGAAAGCGCTTGTGTTAAATGGTATTTGGAAACTGCATTTTCTTTTTCTTATATATATATATATATATATATATATATATATATATATATATATATATATATATATATATATATATATATATATATATATATATATATATATATATATATATATATATATATATATATATATATATCTGAATTTGAAAAGAGGACTAAACATGTTTATATAAGTGTTCTAACTATTGTGAAAACTGGTTCTAAATGTGTCTTACTTACCAGAACTATGTACATTCGGCATCCAAAATTACCCAAAACGTGACACTTCTGTGAGATACCATAGAAAAGGTTTTTAAAACCCATGAAGGTTACGATAAATAACATAAATTGGCAAAGAATAAGCAAATTGAAAATGAAATGTTTGACATTTTGCTACATGTAATTTGATTCCTGCTCTGGGAAAATAAATTAGTGCGTAGTACTAGTTTTCCTTTGTGAAAAGTAAGAGAAAAAATTGATTGACTGATTGTACAATTCGTTTCTAGTTTTCTTACATTTAACATGAATCCAATTCTAATTATTTAAAAGAAAAACTAGTTTTAGTTGTAACGGGAACCGTTACAGATGTTCCCTAAATCCTCCCAAACTCCCTTTTTGTTTCATTTTTCTGTAAGACTTTTTTTAAAAATATGCTCAGCATCAAAAGATTTCATCAAAGCATTATCAAAACTACAATGATATCAACTATATCCCATTTAACGTATTGCACGCGCACGCACTTGCATGCACATGCAAGATGATCAATTCATGTTTTTAAACCATAAATCTATCTTTATATTGGGAGAATCAATCAAAATATCATAAAAATTTAAATGTTACCATTTTTCGAATATATCAATTTGGTGATTTTACGTATTACACATGCGCACGTGCATGTATGCATGTCCTTGCATTCAAATTTGATAGAAGCGTAATTAGGAATCCATTATACCTATTCATATTCTGAATTTCATCCCCTTTTGTTGAGAACCAAGAAAGTTACAGACATTTAAAGTTTTAGCAAATCAGATTGCAGCACACGTGCATGCACATGTTTTCATGACAAATCTGATATATCATGCTGTAGATCATGCTGTATCATAGTGTATGAATATGTTCAAAATTTCAAAGGATTTTGTCGAAAAACAAGAAAGAAACAAGCCAATCAGAGCAAAGTGCATGCGCATGCACGTGAGATATTGCTTTTTTGACTATGTCTCCATGTTTATACTACTAATAAATCCTCATATTATAAGTTTCAAAGCATTTCATCAAAAAATAGAAAAGTTGCGGCTATATCTATTATATAAGTCATTTCACGTATTGCACGTGCGCGCTCTTGCAAGCACGTGCGCAATGACCATGTCGTTATGCCTATACAACTAATATAAACTTATATAATGAGTTTTAAAGCATATAGTCAAAAAATAGAAAAGTTAAGGCTATATCTATTATGTTAGTCATTTCACATGTTGCACGTGCGCGCTCTTGAAAGCACGTGCGCAATGATCATTTCATCATGCCTATACAACTAATATAAGCTTATATTTTAAGTTTCAAAGCATTTAGTCAAAACATAAAAAAGTTACGGCTATATCTATTATATTGGTCATTTCACGTGTTGCACGTACACGCTTTTGCAAGCATAAGCGCGGAAAATGACCTTGATTCTTCAAATATACATAACATGTCTACTAACCCTTTAAAGGTTTTACCTACTTCGGGTGAACATTTAACAAGATCACTCGCGGACAAAAAAAGTGCCCATGAAGAAGAAGAAAAATAATTAGAAAGTCTGCTATTGCAAGCAATAGCATATGTCGCCCCTTACTGGACAAAATTTTCATTTTTATGATCACTAAAACAATGGTCCATTAGCTAAGCTTGGACAACCATCGAGTCGTATCAGTCCTTTCCGTTGGAAACGGAAGACCTTAATTGGGTACATCCCTTTAATTATTTTTAGAATCGGTAGGAGAAGAAAGTAGTGCAGGAAAAAATTACAAGTTCCTAAATTTGCAGACTTACATAAAAGAAATTGGGCATATGTACTGAACTGAGCCTCATACTTGTTAATTGGCAGTATCTTTCCTACCAAAAAAGCTTGGCAAGTGTAATTTATTAAGAAGAACAGCCGAATTATTTTGTGTATTATAACGCCAGTGAGAACTCTGAAATTTCCCTACTTTCACTTTGATTTTTAGAGGTTCTGCCGGAAAACGTATCTGACATGCCACCTTCAATTCGAGCATTTCTGCACTGCAATTAGCCGATGTTTGTTATGAGATGATAAATCATGTGTAAACTTTCTCAATTTAGCGGAATCATGAACATTTTCGGCGAGATGAATGTTTTGTATACAGTGGTGATCAAGGCTTTGCGCACCTGCAGGAGCGGATCCATGGATTTATGAATGAATAAAAACTATGGAAATGACGTACCAATTTCCTAATTTATCCTTGCACTATCTAATGAAATGAATAATATACAAGTAATAGATATACAAGAAAACGCGAAATGATAATAAATGCAGCTGACAATCGTTATTTTTTTTCATATAGATAAAATAAAATAATTATAAATTCAAGAGACAAAACAGAAGGAGATTGAATGATGGCAAAATATCACATTACGGGAACTGAATTTTATGAATGAAACTTTTAAAACGTTACTTGTAAGTTGTATATGTTATATCTGTGTATTCTACCTGGCTGTGCGCTTCAAAAGGGGGGGGGTCGTCTTGAACAAAGTACCTTAGCCATAACGTTTGAACAGTAAGGGCTAGGGCTTTCGTATTTCAAATATGTAATCCTTGTGAAAAGAAGTTTTATTGGATACGAAGAACTTTGACCCTTTGACCTAGACCTTGGAGAACACATGTGTACATCTTAACCTTTTTTCTGTTTCGTTTCTATGGCAACTGTGAGCGACTCATTACAATTATTTTAAAAGTAGAAATCACTTTGACACATTGCAAGGAATAAACATTGAAAGTTTCAAAACGATTGCTTGCGTAGTTATTGAGGAAATCGAAATTAAAGAATTTAAACTTTCCCCTGGTTTCCATGGCAATAATCGATTATTTGAAAATTTAAAGTGCGAATCGCACAACTACAGATACTAATCATTAAAATAAGAAAAATTTCATGACGAACGTTTAAGGGACCAGAGAGAACTCTCGCGGACAAAGTTCGTCGCTTTTTACAGGTTTTTCGTCGCTTTTTACAGGTTTCCATGGCAACGGTAGACATATTGGAACTGAACGACCTCACTGCACAACTACAACCAGTGATCGTCCTTTGAGGAAAGTTTCAGGAAGATTGTCCCAGCCATCTCCGAGAAACAGCCTGGATAAAAAAAACATGCGTACAATATCAATATGTCGTCCCCGACTTCGTTCGGGGCGACATAATAAGAAACAGAAAAAAAATAGAGCCGAGCTCGTTGCAAAGCAACGAGTAGGTCTTCCGTCCGGTTTTGACCGGAAGTGCCGGAAGTGACGGAACAAAAGAAAGCAATGAGATAAGAAGTCTACAGTGACTATATAATTTCAATTTTGCATCAAAACCGTTAATTTATGCAAAATTATGCAATTTTTGCTACTTCCGGTTAAACCGGAAGTGGTGACGACGGACGGAAAATTAATTTTTATGCTCTCAGAGACATATGCTACCTAAAAACTTGACAAAAACAGCATAAATACGTGTTTTTTACTACTTCCGGTTTGAAAGGAAGTTGACGACGCCGGGCATATTTTGATGACACAAATAGATTAAGCTTGACATTTTAAACAACTTTGCTTCTTTGATATATTACAAATTCTCAATACTTTTTGAGATATCAATTAAAACCTTTGGCCCCTCTAGATCCCTTATTTTAGGGGTCAGCCCTTTTCTTGAGATATCAATTGAAAGATCTCAGAATTCTTCACAACTTTTGTTCTATATGTTTTAACAAAATATTTACAAGTAAAATGATGTAATAGAAAAAGTGTTCGAAATTTTGAAACGCTCAATATGACTTTTTTAGTCCATACCGATCATTAACGTGCAGTACTTCCGGTGAAAGTTAACAACACAATGCAAATCTACATATGTTGCTCTATCTTCCTGAAAAGGTTTCATCTTCCTGTTATGAGCGGTTTTTAAGAAGAGCGACGGACAAACTGACCCTAAAAAATCACAAAACTTCGAAAATCTCCGAACCCGAAGTGACTTCATCAAAATGAAAAAAAGGGTATCGAGATTTTTTTATGTTCTATCAGACCTGAAAGTTTCATAAAAATCTAACGAGCCGTTTTCGAGAAATCGCGTGCACAAAATCGGTAAGAAAAAAAAATAATAAGAACTAGATGCGTTCTTGTTGCTAGAGCAACAAGCGGTCTTCCGACCGACTTTTCGTTAGAGTTCTATGCTGCGTCAACCCATGAAATAGATTTCAGAATTTTTTTTTGTTTACGTTCATTTACAGCAGTCTTTCAACATATATCATGATTATTAAAGGTAAACCTCAAAATATCTTTAAATATAGCTTTTAAAAATCGGCAAAATATTTCATACATGTTATAAAAGTGAGAAAAGGCATTTGCAATTGAAAAATGACAGAAAAAAAGAAAAAAATTTGGGAACGCCCACGGCGGGATTCGAACCCCCGACAGTGGGACAAAGTTTGGTTTGGTCATATCTTTTCAATAAATGCACTCATCAAGACACGGAACACATATTTAGAATTCTCATTAGACACACTTTAAACCCTGTAAATCCTAAAGAAAAATATCGAAAAACAAAAAAGTTGAAAAATGGGACTTTTTGAATTCACTTCCATTTGCGACCGGAAGTGCCGACGACGAAAAATAAAGGTCGTTCACCATAACGGAGTTTGATGTTCTATCACCTCGGTGAGTTTCATTTTCATATCTTTAGCCGTTCTCGAGAAAACTGCTGGACAAAATGCCTTTTAAAAAAAACAAAAATCCCCAAAAATCGCGAAAGAAAGTGAATTTTAAAAAAATGAAAAATACGTCTGGAGATATTCACATGATGCATTACCCCTGTGAAAATCTTTGAAATCCGTCCACGCACAGCTGAGATATCGGCTGTACTATGAAGAAAGAATAATAATAATAATAATAGAAAACAGAAGGAAAACAATAAGGTCTTCCGAAGGAAGTCGGAAGACCTTAACTAGAGCCGAGCTCGTTGCAAAGCAACGAGTAGGTCTTCCGTCCTGTTTGACCGGAAGTAGCTTTCATATTAAAAAAAAAAGATAAATAAAGCCTTAAATGGGTTAAATAATCATCCAAAGCTATGTTAATTAATGCAAAAATATGCAAATTTTTGCTACTTCCGGTTTTTCCGGAAGTGATGACGACGGACGGAGAATTAATTTTTATGCTCCTAAAGACATATGTTACGCAAAAACTTGACAAGAACGGCAAAAATATGAGTTTTTGATTACTTCCAATCACGATTGTTCGATGTCCAGCCACCAACATTTAAATGGCAAAAAGTTAAGGAGTGTTCAATGAACCGGAGCAGATCCTATCCTTCAACATTGTCCTGAAAATTCTGTTGCAATCTATCTTGCGTTTTCTTCACAATGCAGCCGTTTGAAGTGATTCGAAAATCTTTTCCATGAGGCAATTCATTTAGTAGTGTACGCGCATTCAATTCCAATAGCCTTTCGGTATGAGTTTTGCTATCACACAAAAACACATTCTTATATTTCTCCACCGTTTTCAATTGTTTCTTTTCCCTCAAGATGAGTATTTTATCCTGGACGGACTCAAAGCTAATTTTAACTAAAGCTGGTTTTCCAATGTTCCGCTTTCTCAATCGAGAAGCAGCAATCACAGTAATTGATTCATTTAGAGAATGTATCAATTCCTTTGAGACCTCCAATATGTCTTCCTCCGGTTCCTGTGGAATGTTTGAGGCTATAATTGTTAATTCCGCATTGTTCAGGGAGTTCCCCTTGTTTTCAAACAGCGTGTAAAATTCGGTTCACCTGCTGATCTACTTTCATGTGCAAGGTCCGTGCGTTCTACTACTACATTTTCAACCACATGTAGTCTCTGCAGAATAGACGCAACAGACTGTGACAATGATTCGATTTGGCTTTGCTGTTTTCCAAGTTCAAGGTCGGAACGAATAGCTTTGAGTTTATCGTCGATAAACGCCATAAATTCATTTCGGCATCTGTCTAATTTACTGTTTAATATTGATTTTAATTGTGTCTGACCATCCTGGGGTTGATCTATTGCGTTAGCAATTATAGTCATTTGGTCAATCATTTTATTTTCAAAGCTGTCTGTTGCATTAGACTAACCGCTTGATGCCGCCATCTTGAACATGTTGGTCGGCGGTTTTGGTGTCTTTCCATCAGACGAAAGTCTTCTTCGTTCAGATTCGGACATTTTAAATCCTTTTAAATACTCCAAGAGACATATCCCACAAATAACTCTATCTTCGTAACTCAAAATTCACAAATACCATTAAAAACTTCAGAAAATGTACCTTTTCACTAAGAGCAAAAATTTCGTGACCACTTTCGTCTCACGCATGCGCATTACTTCTGTGAATAAATGAATAAAATGTATTATTTGCTTAAGGGTCATTGATACTCTGTTAAGAGGGTTAAATCTTTATGATATAATTTCTATTATTTTTTTATACATTGACAAAGTTGAAGTCTCTTTTTTGTCCGATTTTGCCTCGCAAGCTATGCTTTAATTGTCAGTATTGTACTTTTAAAATACATTTCTCTTTAAAAATCATTAAGGTATCAGCATCATTTTATATAAGTATGCAGAGGGTTTATGAACATTAATGTTATATTTTAACACAGTACATGTATAATGCTTGTAATGATATTTGTTTTGAGGATACGATAAAAGTTAAAAGCTATATCAATGAGCATTCTTTAATTTTGCTATTAACTCTTCCGTGATCTTTGGGTCAATCGTTTTCTTGTTATGGTGAAGACTCAAAGCAATTTGTGGATTGGTGGTAGAGATCCATTGATTAACTGATTACTCGCCGTTGAACACAGTATTCCATGCCATAATTCAAGGGTTGGCCAAAAAGTTTTTGGACTTAGCAAAATTTTCTTAATAAAATTTACAATGGCAAACGTGTTCGATAAAATTTATATATAGACTATGATTTAATAAATGTATGGATATTTAAAACAATGATCACTACTCCATGAACGTTATTGGTGTAAGAACTATCATGTTTTTTTTTTTAAAAATTACAGTACGTTAAAAACACACGCTATTTTTCTTTATTATGCCGCATTGCCAGTTGGTGCAATAATATTATGTATTGAAAATGATCGATTTAAATTCAGAACTATACCCAGACAGTTTCGTGCGTAATCAATATAATTATTGATTGTAAGAATTGTACGATTGGACATAATCCATTCTCTGATGACTGATCTCGCTTTTCCGTCTATTCTTCTAGTTTTAGATTAATATTGTCTGTTTAGTGGGCGATATAAAAGAAATCAGAAAATTGCGATGACCAAGAGAGAAATTATTTCAATCAGGTTACTTTAAGTAAAAATTTATCGTAAACGGGATTTTAACCCAGGTTTTTGCGCACTATCGGCGACCTTAAGGTTCAACGACCATGTTTTTACAATATTTATTTCATTCAATAAATACACTATTCTGTCTTGAAATTATATCCTATATACAAGGGCTGTTCAATAAATAATGTCCTCGGTGCTCAGAAAGAAGCAAAAGACACTTTTCAAGGATTTATTCTCCATGATTTCACTAATAAATCTTTTTTAAGTAAAATACATGTCCATAACATTTTTACCCAATTTCTGATCGTTTGTGGAACTCATTGTTGGGTATGACCCTCAGTATACTGGAAAAAGGCAGATCCAATCATTTTCCGAGCTTGTTTTTTCCTTCTGAATGGTATTTTTTCCAAGTTTGTAAATAAAAACAAGTCAAAGGGTCAAAGTTCTTGCAAATATTGTTAATATGAAAAAAAATATACCTTTCTGTTTATTCCGAAAACCCCTTAGTTCTTCAGGGCATGCGGGTTTGGACGCTGTCTCGAAGAAATTCAATGTAGTGGATTCCTGATTCGGGTCCTTCATCTAATAAACCTATTGGTATTTTGGCCTAAAAAGTGCTTTCTAGACTCCTTCAGAAATTAAACTGTCTCTCCGAATACGATTTTGAACAACATTACCACTAATTGTTAAGATAATTACACAAAAATCTGACTTTGTGCTCTTGCATACCTGTACACTTTTCAGACATTCGCAGTTTTTATCAAGTACATTTTATGGTAAATATTGTTTTTAGGGTTTAAAACAATAGATTCATGTTCCAATATTTGTTTGAAAATAAAACAAACGTGGATAAATACAATAACTGATATTTTAAAATAATTTCGTACACACTGTCATTTTCATTCATTTTTCAAAATAAAGGGTGGCCTTTGAGTATCAAGCTTTTTTTACCGCCAAATGTTTCTTAAATACAGTGTAAATTACCCCCGATGCGATGTCTATCAAATTTGATATGTGTCTTCAAGTCAATCATACATCAGCAAATATTATTTGTTGAAATTTGGCGAACAGTACATAAGTTGTTATAATTTTTGTTGGCAAGGAGGGTACCCATTTTTTGATGCCCATTATATATTTTTTTATCATTGAAATTCACCTGCTCTTTTGCCTATAAAACAGGCATTGGTTGCTGTAAATGTCACATATTTCAGTTAATATGTCTTTGGGATATTTAGCAAGTTTTACGGCAGCTTTGATGAAGCTTTTATTTTTCACTCTAGTTTACTTATTCTCAACCATTCATTTATAAGGCAGTTTCTCGAAAAGCCTTTGTTTCCCAGCTTCTCATGATGGAACTTTGTGATAAAAAGTTGTCACATAAACTGTTATAAATTCACGAAAGATTCAATAATGAGAGAAAGTAAAGGTAAATATCATATGATATCTGTAATGTATGTCATATAGTTCAGGACATTATTTATTGAACAGCCCTCGTACTTTGGTATGCACTAAGTATTTTATGAACCATTCATTTCGGCTAAAACTTTATTTTCAACGAACATTTTGGATAACGCGCAGCTTTATTAAATTTATTTAGATTTATTAGAATCGATTTATCAACTATACGAGAAACATGTACAAAAGCAACAAAGCCAGATTTTGTTTCTGTTAAGATATTATCATTAAAAGTCTAACTGTTTTCAAAACTAAATTTACGTTCGAAATAACTATCGGATTTATAAAGTACCAGATACAGTTTTTTTGAGAATTTATTACACAGATTGAGGCCCGCTAGATCATATCATGTGAAGAAGAATCTGTTTAATTTAGTGGGGTGGATACTTGTGGGCTTCTGGTCATTGAAATATTTGATCTCCTTTAGAAATAGAGCACCATTTCATCATATTCAGAAATAATAATTTTTTAAAACTAAACTGTATTAAATTTTTCTTTGCCAAATGATGATTATCAACAAGAGATATCATATTTAATGTACTCTTATGTCTGTAAGATTTGAAGTTTTGTTACTATAATTTTCGGTTTGCGTTTTGTTTTTATTCTTTTAAATAGTTAATTCGATTTTGAATGATAAGTTGATGTTCAACGAATTAGACACTGAAAGATAAATTATGCAGAGATTGTTTATGAAATAAATAATTTATACCAACAGGAAAACTTGTATATTTTTAAAATGATCTTTTTACAGGAAGCTCCACTTCAAGTGGCTAATTTCTTCCGGCTAATTCAACCCACATTAAGTAATGTAAGACCTTAAATTGAATGATTGATTAATTGTATATTGCTATACATCAATTCCGCTGTACATCAGGGACATTTTGGCTGTTATCATTTCTCATTAAAAACTTTTAAGTGATGGGTTTCCCTTGCGACTCCCCATGAGGCTTTTAAAAATAAGGAATAAATTTGTGCTTGTCAATTGGATTGAAACATTGTTATATGTTAAAGACCATTTTATTTCTACCCGCTTTTACAGGAATGGTCCGTAATATTTTCCTTTTACTTGCTGTATATTTGATTGAATTTGATTGAGTATTATTAATGCCCAGTCGACAGTATTTCAGTCGTATTTTAGCAAGGTTTATTGGCTAGTTTTTCTTTAATTTCCTAGTAAGAATGATCAATTTTTTGTCCAAAAATCCTAATCAAATTGCTGTTTGCAAAAAAAACTTATTTTTTTTTCTGTAACAGTCCATATTTGATAGATACAAGTATCTCTACTAAGACAGTCTCATTTTATGATTAATATCTAAATGCTTGTTAATTTTGACTGCCAAAGGTACATTTTTAGACATCAAGAATGAAAAGCCAGAACTGCAATGTTAATCTATATATCCTTTGTTGCTCCTTCTCTGTTTAGTATTTATGAAATGTGCAATTATATTTTATTAGCCAATCATTAACGGGATATTTTATACATAGAAACAACAATGCTTCTGATAAGTACAATAATGTTTGTTTAAAAAAAATAATAAACTATTAGCAACAGAAATACTAAACCACAGAACATTATTAGAAAGTCAAAAATCTACAAATAATGAAATCTAATTAAATACTAGTATTTACAAATGTACAAGTATGTGAAAGGAGAATAAATAATTAACATGTTCCCTGAATTCCATTGTTGGGATCTGATACTTGGAAGAGTAATTAAGCATCCCCTATAATGAATTGTCATAGCCACCATGAATTTTTTTTTGATAAGCCATGTTCAAATTTTGTAGGAAATGAAAGACATATCAATTTGTGTGAAAACATCTTTAAAACATCACATCTCCAGTGCAACATGGTAAAATAACAAGATATCAGTCTGAATTATTTGTTTAGATAAAAAGGAAATTATCCATTTGAAATGAAGGTAATACTTAAAGCTTCATGGTAACTGTAATATGTTGGCAGTCTCTCAACATTCACTTTGATGGGTCCAGACACGTAAACGTGATCCAGTATGGTACAACTTTCGGTTGTGTAAAATTGAACAAGCTGTCGGAATCCTTTTTTATTCATAAAATTCTGAACTGGGCCTGGGGTTATTGCATTTTCATTGAAATCTTCAACGAAGATGACATTTCTATTTTGCAAGGTAAAATATTCTATTATCTTTTGAAGTTGCCCTAGAAAGTAAGTCACGCCAAGATTGCTGGGACGGTACACAGTAACGACAACTGCATCATTTTCAACAAATGTCACTGCCATTCCTTCAACATTCTTCACTGGCAGCCGACAAACTATTTTCTGATTTTGATTTCGTTTCATGTAAAGTGCCACACCACCACCCTTAGAAACTTTGAATTTTTGTACTTGGTCATTGCATTCATCATATACATCTCCTCTTGGTGTATGATAAAAGGAGAATCCTTCCATTTCAAATTCTGTTGTGTTTTGATCAGGTCTTAACCAGGTTTCAGTCAAACAAATAACTTCTGCTCCATAAAATCGAACGTCATGTTTTAAATCTGAAAAATGATTAGTCAAACTTTGGACATTGTGTAGAATAATTGTATTGGAGCCCATTTCTTCTGTATTTGATGTTGAAAGCTTTGCTCTGGGCATTTCAGCGAGTGCTAGTTTCACTTCTGGATCAGCATACACTTTCTTTTGCAATGCTTGGGCATTATTGGTTTCGATAAACAGTCCATTTTTTGATGTTACTCTTGTCAGTGCAACATATGCTTGTCCTGGTGAAAACATCCGGTCTAAATTAACCACTACTTTTTCGACTGTCATTCCCTGGACTTTATGACCGGTGCATGCCCAGGATAATCGCAAGGGAAATTGGTGTCTTACAAATGTCTTTGATTTTCTTTCAACAATCTCTTCCTGAACTCTCTGTACTAAAACTACATTTCCCTTTTGTGTTTGTTTCCCCGATTTTTTACCAACATTTTTGTTGTCAAAAACCACTCCTATAGCTGAAATGTTAGATGATTCCTTTTCAAATGATATGTGAGAAATGTAGCCCATCACTCCATTTACCAATCCGTCTTCCACATTACTATTTCTTGTAAGCATCACTCTTGCATTAATAGCCAGGAGTAACGTACTGCAAAGAGTATCTGTTTTCGAGCTTGTGAATGGTTTTTCTCTCAAAATAAGTTTTCCATTTGTTGGATTTTTCTGGAAATCTTTTGCATTGATTTCGATTAGATCATCGCAACTTTTCCTTAACATGGAGAGGTTGTAGTTGTTAACTTCTTCGTTTGTTGGATATACATGAAGTACGTCCTCTGGACCCTCTCTTATACAATCATGTATCATAGCTTGTGCTTCAGTTGATAATTGTTGATCTGCTTCTCGAATTCGGAGAGAGTTCAAAGCTGCCGCAAAAGGTATATCTTCACGCTGTCTCATAATTTCACCAAGTTCAACGACTTGGAAGAAGTCTCGCCAATAGTCCACAGGATACGAAGTGTTTTCTTTAAAAAGTCTTTCATCCTTCCGCTGTTTAACTGGAGGGAGTTGGTAAAAGTCACCTACAGCAACAACGCTTACACCGCCAAACGGTTCTTTACACTTCTTGATTTGAACGAGCCTTTCGTGAATGTAATAAAGAAGTCTTTTGTAAACCATAGATACTTCATCTATCACAAGAATCTGCAAGTCTTTCAGGTGAACCCTTATCTCGCTTAGACTCTGTTCTTTCAACGGTTGGTATGGTAAGGGCAAATACTTCGTCAAGGAAAACACGTGATGAAGCGTATTTCCACCTATGTTAAATGCTGCAGTTCCGGTAAAAGCTGACAGTAATACTGAAAAACTATCAGGTGAGGACATGTTCCGTGAAAATAATCGTGTTGCTTCATACTCTATGGCTTTGATGACATGGCTCTTTCCTGTACCTGCTCCTCCAGTTAAGAAAATATGGAGTGGATCGGGTTTATCTCCAGCAATTTTCTTTAAACACCAGTCACGTACATGGTAAAATACCTCCTTTTGCGTTCCATTAAGACTTTGCAGGATGGATAATGCTTCATACTTTGAATGATTATTCTGCTGAATTTGATAAAGCACATCAGAATTTGTCTGACTTTGAATATCAGGAATTGCTTCTTTAATTTGATCATCTAAACTTTGAATTTCATTTTTCTCTTTGATACATTCCTGCCTCACTGCTTCTGACTCTGGACAAAGGCTTGACCAAGCATCTTCCGGTTCTCCAATGCTTTCAAACGTCTCCTGAGCTTCAGTAATCACATCCTCATTTTCTGCATACTTTGCATGGTTTACGTCAACTATTGATTTTACAGACTCGACACGTTTTTTACCATTGATTCTTATGTGACCATTTTCATAAAACGCCTCGTATAAATCAAATCCTGGTGGTTTTAGCTGTGCTTCATTCCAATGTGGAAGAAAAAGCTGTAATAAACACCGGTAATATTTTTCGGGCATCTTTTCTGCGTTGAACCTTGGATACCTTATAACAGCTGGCTGTGTTCTTGTCCTCTTCTGTACATACCCCTTTGAATTTTGTAATTCAAATACATGTTCATTTTCAGTTTTTGGAATCTGGGATTTAGCCAAGACTCTGAATGCTGAGCAAAATTCTGCCAGACACATGTCATGAAACAGTGGTTTATCTGGTCGATTTTCATATCTCTCTATTATATTGGTCATCCAAATCTCGTTTTCATCATCATCTTGTTCGCTTTCATTATCATGCTGTTCCCCTTTCTGTCTTTTTAGCTGGGAAAGTGGTTTACTTAACCGGGTCGGATTTTCACCTACAGGCACAAATACAACTTTTCTTGAACACTCTTTCATCTTTAAATTACAAACTCTGTACACAGCTTCTTGTGAACTAACTTCTCTATGGTGTAAATATGCTGAACCTATTTTCTTCAAGGTATTACGTGCATCAAGATTTCCTTCTTCTGCCTCTAGCTTTGTTTGTTTCAATAACATCCCCATTTCCCTCTCTGACTTCGAAATGTAGGAAATGATATATACAATACAGCTAAATGGATCAAGTACAAATTGAATATCCATATTCGCATCCCAACATTTCAAAAGGCAAGGATTGTACTGATTAATCCATAGTTCGCTGGGATTTCTTCGAAGGACAATAGATCTTTTTTTTGTCAGCATGTTATGCACATGTTCGTACTGTTCTTGGGACAATGAAAGATTGCTAAAAATTTCTTCAGAGCTTTTTAATGCATTTGACTCGTTTTGTACTTCATCCCAGACACGCATCAATACTTGTTTTGCAGAGGTTTTCTCAGATATAGTCTCTTGGCTATTTTCTGTGCTGTCGTCTTCATAGGGTGAACTAATAAATGTGCGTAGAGAGGGGGGTCTTGGAAAGTTAAATCTGCATTCTGTCCCTTTCTTCCTACAAGATTTTGAATGTTTCTTACTGTGTTGCTGTACTGCTAGGACAATATTTCTTAATTCTGGGTCCTCAGTCTCTGATGGCAATTCGCAAGAAACATATTTATCTATGAAATCGCAAACAGACTCTTCTCCGTGTTCGTCTAGTTTAGGTGCATTTTCTACCCAATACAAGCAATGCATATGAGGTGATCCTCTCTGTTGAAATTCAACTCTTTGAAAGTAATCAACAACTTTTCCAATTGGCTGAGCTGGAGACGATATAACATCTCTCTGAAAGACGTGAAATCTGTGTTCAAACATCCTTGCAACAGTCACTGGATTCTTTCTTAATGTCTCATTTTTTTCAGACCAATCTAAGTTTTCTGGATCTCTAACATCATTTTGCTGTCTCAATATCGATCTAACTGCATCATTCCATCTGTGTTCAGCAGCAGAGAAAGAGCAAAACCAGGTTGGAATACCTAATTGGCGGAGCATAGCGAAAAGATCCTTTTGAGCAGCTGACCAATATGCTGGTGTTCCTCGGATTGGCTGCATAAACCGTAATGCTTCATCGTTTTGTAACAACTTTGAGAGAACATATGGATCTTGCACCATGCTTGAAGTTACAAATTTCTCATTTCCCATTTTTGATAGAGACTTTCGAACTGAAATCTGCGTTTTTTCTATGACTTGATTCAATTCTGACATAAACTGACTGAAAAATATATAACTGCTATCTTTTGCAAACCTATCATCTGCATTCATAAGTCTGTTATTGAAATATCGGGAAAGTGTTATTCTTGTGCTTCTGTCTTCATTCCAAGTAAATTTTCCAATGGGGAAATGACAGGGAAACGCTTTAGCTTCATTTCCTGGTTCCTGCAACATTCGCACTGGATTTTTTCCTTCTCCGGGTGCAATGTTGTAAATGTCATCAAAATAATGATCCAGAACTTCTTGGGCAATATCAACAGGCTGTAGGCAAGTATCAACAGCAATTTGATGGTGTTCTTCATCTTCATTATTGACCCTTGTGTCATGCATTTCCTCTGTGTTTTCTTCTTCCTTAATGGTGTCTTCTGTTAAGTTTTCAGTCATGTTTTCATTAATTGTAATATTTTCATACCACTTATTGTTTTGCTTTAAGTAACTAAGAGCAGTAATTACATGTCTTGGATTCACAAACTGGTACTCAAAGTACCCTTTATAGCTTAGTTTTCTTTTTAATTTAACTCGCAGTAATAAATCCTCACCATGCTTTAATGGTAAACTGCTGGCTTTTTTTAAGTCTGAAGGCACACATACTACAGGTCCATGTATATGTCTTTGACCACCTTGGGGAAGAGCCATCACTTTCATAAAGGGAATGTGCAAAGCAATCAAATGTTGCTCTAAACTATTCAAATCGGTCAGTTGCTCGGGCAAATCTTCAAGACACATTTCATTGATTACCGCCTCTGCTGGAATATTTCCACCAAGAATCTTTCTGTGGCATGAATAGCATATCCACAAAGATGACCTGGTACAGCCCTTTGGACAAGATTCTGTACAATCATGTAAATACTTTTCTTGTATGCACAAATCTGAAACTTGTTTGGCACGTTCATTTTTAGAATATTGCTGACGACCACATTTTTGTACTTGATTTACAAATAATAATCGATGACAGCAACAACACACATAATCGATACCTTCGAGAGAATTTTCCTTAAATAATCTCACTACACTGTCTTCACATTTTAACTTTTCTTGTTTTTCTTCCCTCTGCTGCTTAACAGACTTTTTCTTCAATATCTTAGCATCAGCACTAGAATTATACTGTTTCTTACTGCAAGCCTTAATATTTGATCTGAAAAGATCATCTGTGCTATATTTTCTCGCTTTGGTGGACAGAATTTTTTCTCTGAAGTTTTTATTATTCTTGTATCTCTGTGTGAACTTAACTTGTTCTTTGTATTTCTCATCATTTCTGTACTTGTTCACATTTCTCTTTTTCATGTTTTTCCCTATACAATTCATCGTTTCTATATTTTTCTATTCCTCTCTTTTTGACATTTTCTCTAAATATAGCATCAGTTTTGTACTTCTGTGTGCTTTTCAGTTTTACATTCTCTTTATGTACAGCATTAGTCATGTATTTTTTCACACTTGCTTCTATTGATTTTTTCCTGTTTTCTTCATTATCTGCATACTCTTTTTTTCGCCTTACTTTACTCTGAGACTTTGTTTTGCTCCTGTACAAAGTATCCTTTCTATACCTTTCTCGGTTCCTTGCTTTGACTGTAGACTGGAATTCTTCATCATCTCTGTACTTTGTGTAAGCTGCTCTCAATTTCTTTTCCCGAAATTCACTATTCTCTTGATACTTTCTACGCAATGTCTGCTTTCGCTTTTCAGCAACATTTTGTTTTTCCATAATCTCTGTAAAAACTACTTCTCTATTTGATTGCATTCTTTGACGAGTTTTCGTTTTCTTTTGGTTGTACTTTGGAGCAAATGATTTGCGAGATTTGTTTTGAAACAGTGTTTCGTGTGTCACCTCAACATTCTTATCACATACTGCAGTAACTACGTTGTAATGATTCTGTGATTCATGACTTAAGTATATTGCACCCGATCTTTCCCTTATAGGTGAACCCCCTTTCTCCAATGAAAACCTCAGCCATTGACTTCTTGTATATGTGAAAATATCAATATTCATCATATGACTTGTTGCTAAAATTTCCAACTCGGTTGCCCACTTCCCATTTTGTGACATTGATGAGACAGAAATGTGCTCTTTAACAGTAGTTTCACCATTTCTTAAAAATGGTTTGAAAACGTCCTCATTTTCAAGCAAATGCTTACAAACTGCACTGCGAATTACATAATGATAATCCTCAGAATTTGTCAAGCTAAAGGATATAGCTCTGAAAAAGCAATTACCATCACCAAGAATTTCTTTTCGAGAACAAGGTTCCATAAGTTCCTTCACTGGAAAATGGCTAGCCACTTCACTTTTGTTACAAACATAAGGAAGATTTAAATTTTGACATAACTTCTGTTTTGTGTCAAAGACAAGAGGAACAAAGAAGAACTGTTCACACTCCACAGAAACAAAACACAATTCCTCATCTTCGCTTTTTGAATCATTTTCTTTTATTGGAAATTTACTCGAACTTTCAGCAGAATGACTATTGAACTTGTCTGTTTGTTTCACATTACATCTAGCCTCCAAATTGTTTTTCACTTTACAGTTGACACCGGTAACATTGCATTCAACATTTCTAAAATACCCCATAGAAATAGCCAGAGATTGAATATGAAGATTCACTTGCGCTAAATCTTGAAAAAGAATCCTTGTACTCTTCCCGTTTATACTTAACAATCCTTCTGAAGACCTAGAATGGGAATCAAATGAAAAATACCCATCTCCTGAACTACCAATCAACAATGTATTTCCACCAAAGCATATAAAGCATCCATCAGTTTCAGAAAGAGCAAGATGTAATGCTTCATCCAGTGAATATGCACCAAACTCCAGAAAGTTGAATCCATCATCTGATAAAATCACACTTGATAATGTCTCATTTGTTCCAAATTCATAAGAATGATCAAAGCATTCATACAGTTGAGGTAGTTCCTCTACCAACAAGTACCTATTACTAATTGATGAGCTTCTTTGCAAGTAAGTGTACAATTCATCACCAGTAACTAAAACCTTGTTAATATCCACTGTATTCCAGAACTTGCTGTTTTTCACTTTGTGATATGATAACCCTGCTAAACAATTTGCAACACATTGAGTTCCTGCATTGTCTTGAAACAATGGATCTCCCTGATGAAATGAGCCTTGAACATAATTATACATTGAACTGTCATTTGTGTGTACTGTTTCATTATGCTTGAAGTCCTTGTTCTCTCGACTTTCAAAACGACTCTCAGATTTTTTGCTCTCCTGATTCGTACGCATATTTGCTTGGTTTTTGTTCTCTTGTTTACCATACATATAATCTAAGTTCTTGTTTTGTTTCATCTCAATTTTCTCATTTTTACTGTTCAGATTTCCATTTGAGACACGTGAGAATACTGTTTGAATACTGTCTTTATAGCCCTCATCTTTTTTTAGTGTACTACTGGTCTCCTCCAACCTAGAGGTATCCAGCTGCGTCTGACCTGCTGGGCTAGGCTTAAAGCCATCATCATGCCCAGGTACTCTCGCTGGAGTACAAACCCACGCTGGGGAGTCAGGGGTCGGTGCCAATGCCCCGTTTTGGGCCTCCAGACGACTTCCCCGAGGAGATGACAACCTCGGGGCATTTGAGTGCATTTTCACACAAGGTGAGGCCTGCACCCTGGCCAGGGGTTTTTCCTCAAAAGGTGGCAACCCCATAAAGCCTTGCCCCGGAAGATTACCGGGAGGAGCTGAGACAGCTCCGTCCACTGTCCCGCAAGGAACAGCAGACTCTGACATCTGATCATCTGGTGGCTGGGAGGACAGAGATTGCTGAAGTCTTTTCTGTCTTTTCCGCTCCCTATCTTTCTCTCTTTGTTTCCGGCCTGAAAATCCTTTTCTTTTAGCCATCTAAAAAACACAAGTAATAGACATTTTCTTTATTTCTTTACCCTGCTTTATAAGTTAATGAAATTCAATTTATATTTACCCAAGGACTGTTAAATATTAATACAACTGATCATGACTTTACTGTACTTGAGAGGACAATTAAGATATCTACTTAGTATTTTAATGTTGAACTTTGATTGCTTATTGTGGCCATCCTACTACCTGGTCATGATTTGAACAACTTGATTTTAACAAGAAGCACACGGGCCACATTGCTCATCTGAGCACATTGGCTAGGAAAACGCACAAATCAGATCAGAATTAAAAAGTTTACTGAGTGGGTGGGGTGGGAGGAAAGAGGGCTTGAATTCTAATACTACTTGAGAATGCCTCCATATCAACTCTGCATATAACTTCATGAGAAAAAGATTTTTATAGATTTTTTTAACATTTTGTTTGTATACATTACTTACTGTAATAATTTGAATTTGACTCCTCATCATTTCCCTCCCTACCCCAAATGGTACTCATGATTTGAACAAATTTAAATCTACAATGCATGAGGATGCTCACATGTCAATATGACTTAAGTTTTCTGTTACTGATTTCATATGTTAAACTTTGATCAACCATTGAAACCCTTCCCTACCCATGGAGGTTATAATTTCAACAAATTTAATTCTACACTACCTGATTGTGTTAAAATTTCAAGCTTCAGCGATAAGTTCTGCAGAAACTGCGACAAAAATTTGTATTGTATAAAACATGAGATGCACAGACAGATGCACAGACAAACAGGAAGTTGACATTGCATTTGAACAGCAAGAGGCCCATGGGCCACATCGCTCACCTGAGTAACTTGGGTGATGCAGATCTTTACCAGATTCCCCCTCTTGCTACAGTGAAATATCTGTATCTCGAAGTTGAAGGGATATGGACATGACTTCGAGATATCCGGGGGTTCGAGATATCCAAAGTTATCTTCTAAAGTCGAATCAACGATGTCCCTTTTTTCGTATATCTTCATGCGTAACACTATCCAATATTACAAACATGCAGTCTTTATGGCAGTCTTTATGGTAAAGTCTCTGGCATATTCGCAATAAATATTAAGAAAAGCAATGCTGTTGTTTTCTTTATCGTGTATAACTGTAAAACAATTTAATATGCATGCCTTATTGCATATTCAGCGAATTTACATTTTCCAGGCCATGCTTACGTGGTCAAACGGGATGTTTCATTAGCGTTATACATGTAGTTGAAGAACCATTTCCGTAAGAAAGATTTAAAAACATAATTTGATGAAATTTATTAAAAAATATTTTAAAAAAATAATCAGTATTCAAACTGTGTATTTGATATTAATAGCTTACTTGTATAACATTACGAAGTATTCTACCACGGTTATTGAAAAACTTCAAAGGAGCCGCCGGACATTATTCTCCAATAGACCACGAACAGCCGGACATTATTCTCCATTAGACCACGACTCTATAGAGGAAACAATCGGCCGTATTTATCGTCCGTGGACATGGTAGAATAGAAATAAAGTCCTTGTTGTCGTGAATGATGCAGAATAACCTCCTCAGTCTCGAAATGTTGTTTGAAATATAAAAGCCTCGGCTAACGCCTCGGCTTTTATATTTCAAACAACATTTCTCGACCTCGGAGGTTATTCTCCAACATTCACGAAAACGCGGACTTTATTTCTTAACCAATAAGGAACACGTAGTTGACGAAACTAACAATGCAAATGGCGGTCAATTAAGGTTATCTATTTATACACAGAAAAACATGAATGTAATCAATCACTGTGCATTATGCACTGCAACTTAACTGTTTAAGTTTATTGTGAAATATATTTTTGTTTTATGAATTTAGGAATTTAATTATACAGAGCATATTATTAAATGCAATATCGGTAATTTAATTTCTGAGTTGCTGTGAAGTGGTTTGTTTTATTGGTCGTAGAAGTCTACTACACAAAACACCCAAGCTGTCAAACCAATTAACCTGTCACAGATACCCGACATCAACATGAGCTGGGGATTAATTAAGATGTGTTCAGTAGACCGAAAAATTCACTGAACTTTGAGATAAGCCAGGTAAAAGAGGCCTTGGGACTTTGAATATACTTCGACATAAACGGGGTATTCGAGATTACCGTGTTCGAGATATCAGATGTTTTTTTAAATCATATATAGAGAGAAAACAGCTGGGACCGGCTATCAACTTCGACATAAGCGGGGTATTTGAGATATTCCATGTTCGAGATATTGATATTTACCTGTATACCAATCATCCTTAGCAACCCCCTTCCCTTTTTTATTTAAAAATTTTAGAATCTATACTACCCAAGGATGCTTCCACATAAGTCTCATCTTTCCTGGCCCAGTGGTTCTTGAGAAGAAGATTTTTAAAGATTTGTTCCATATATTTATCGGAAAAACTTGGATTCCCTATTGTAGCCCCACCCTATCCCCCGGGGGTCATGATTTTAACAATTTAATATGTACACTCCCCAAGGATGCTTCCACATAAGTTTCATTTTTCCTGGTCCATTGGTTCTTGAGAGCAAGATTTTTTAAGATTTGTTCTATATATATCTATGTAAAACTTGGATTCCCTATTGTAGCCCCGCCCTACCTCCAGGGGTCATGATTTTAACACTTTAATATATACACTACCCCAGGATGCTTCCACATAAGTTTCAGCTTTCCTGGCCCAGTGGTTCTTGAGTAGAAGATTTTTTAAGATTTGTTCTATATATTTCTATGTAAAACTTGGATTCCCTATTGAAGCCCTGCCCTACCCCCGGGAGTCATGATTTTGACAATTTAATATTTACACTACCCAAGGATACTTCCACATAAGCTTCAGCTTTCCTGGCCCAGTGGTTCTTGAGAAGAAAATTTTTAAAGATTTGTTCTATATATATCTATGTAAAACTTGGATTCCCTATTGTGGCCCCGCCATACCCCCGGGGGTCATGATTTTAACAATTTGATATTTACACTACCAAAGGATGCTTCCACATAAGTTTCAGCTTTCCAGGTTCAGTGGTTCTTGAGAAGAAGATTTTTTAAGATTTGTTCTATATATTTCTATGTAAAACTTGGATTCCCTATTGTAGCCCCGCCCTACCCCCCGGGGTCATGATTTTAACAATTTAATATGTACACTACCCAAGGATGCTTCCATATGAGTTTCAGCTTTCCTGGCCCAGTGGTTCTTGAGAAGAAGATTTTTAAAGATTAATTCAATATATTTCTATGTAAAACTTGGATTCCTTATTGTAGCCCCGCCCTCCCCCCAGGGTCATGATTTTAACATTTAATATGTAACACTACCCAAGGATGCTTCCACATAAGTTTCAGCTTTCCTGGCCCAGTGGTTCTTGAGAAGAAGATTTTTAAAGATTTGTTCTATATATTTCTAAGTAAAACTTGGATTCCCTATTGTGGCCGTGTCCTACCCCCGGGGGTCATTATTTTAACAATTTAATATCTACACTATCCAATGATGCTTCCACATAAGTTTCAGCTTTCCTGGCCCAGTGGTTCTTGAGAAGAAGATTTTTTAATGACCCCACCCTATTTTTGTCTTTTCTTGATAATCTCCCCTTGTAAGGTGACTTGGCCCTTCATTTTAACAATTTAAACTCCTCTTCATCCAAGGATGCTCTGTACCAAGTTTGGTTAAAATTGGCCCATTGGTTCTTGAGAAGAAGACTAAAATGTGAAAAGTTTACAGACGGACGGACAGACGGACAGACAGACGGACGGACAAAATGTGATCAGAAAAGCTCACTTGAGCCTTCGGCTCAGGTGACCAAAAATGTATCCTACCGTATGGCATGCCTCAGAGAAGACTGTGGTAAAATTTCATGCATTTGCAACATGTAGTTGCTCAGGAAGTTGACAATGGATTTAAACAAAAATGTATCCTACCATACGCCATGCCTCAAAAAAGATTGTGTTATAATTTCAAGCATCTGCAACTAGTAGTTTTAAGAAAACTGCAAATATTTGTTACCAAGTGACACAAAGGTGGACGGACGGATGGACGACGGACAAATTGTGATCAGAATAGCTCACTTTAGCCTTCAGCTCAAGTGAGGTAAAAATTTATTTCACAGAACATTTTTTTTAGACTTGTAACAATTATCACTACTCCAAGGTACGTGTAGGTGTGAAAAAGTGTTCCCTGAAAAATGACAAAACAAATAATAACTTTTCAATGAAATATTTTGTTTTGTTGTAGGAATTGACCGTCCAGTTCTGTAATGTTAACATCTTGGGTAATGAGACTGAATAATGTGGAAAAATTAGTTCCCAAAATATATGCACCAAATTTATTGGCATCTGGATTATTTTAATACAATTGTGCTTAGATATAACATATACGACTGTTTAAATTCAAAATTTTGTGTAGAAAAACAAGCAGTCAGGGCAAAACATATTATCAATGCCGCTAATTTGCATTAAATCTTTAAGTCATCTTGTCAACACTACAAAAATTTCTATATGTTACAAGTTTAATGCAATTCATAAGAAAGAAATGAAACCAGAAATTCAGCTTTTTAAGTACATGTATACTAAACATTTTATTTATTGCAAGCGCCCGCAATTGCATGCAGTTGGACGCTAAATGACCATCATTTAACACACCTACACAAAAATAAACCAATAAGCTTTCCACTCACTTGGATGAATCAGAACACATGCAGAGAATAAAGTGCTATGCCACAAAATGATACATCTATCCAATAATTAAAATTTTTATAATATCATTTGAAAAAAGATTTTTATTGAATATATCTCAATATATCTCAAGTCTTTTAACATAACTTTTCTGTTACTGAGGTTTTTATCTTTATTTTCCTTTGTAAAACTTTGATCTACCATTGAGACCCTTCTGTACCATTGGATGTAATGATTTGTACAAATTTAACTCTACACTACCCAAGGATGCCTCCATATAAATATTACGGCTTTGCTATTCTTTAGAAAAAGATTTTTATGCGCCCGAATCCATAGATCCGAGGCGTATATTGTTTTTGTCCTGTGTGTCTGTCTGTCTGTTTGTTTGTTTGTCTCCAAACTTTAACCTTCGCCATAAATTTTGAACCATGAAAGGTAGAAACTTCATATTTGGTATGCATACTTCACTAATTAGGTGCTTTCAAATGACACCAAAATTAATGACTTTGTGACCATGAATGTGACTTATATGCTAAAAATAGTTTTTCTGTCTGCAAACTTTAACCTTCGCGATAACTTTTGAACCATGAAAGATAGAGACTTCATATTTAGAATGCATACTACACTTATAAAGTTCTTTCAAATGACACAAACGTCAATGACCTGGTGACCTTGACTGTGACCTATATGCTAAAAATAGCTTTTTCGTACCTTTCACCATAACTTTTGAAACATAAAAGATAGAAACTTCATATTTGATGTGTGTACTCGACTAATCAAAGTCTTTCAAATCACACCAAGGTCAATGACCTTGTGACCTTGACTGTTACCTATGCTAATATGCTAGAAATAGCTTTTTCCATTTTTGTTGCCGCCGGGCGCATAGTGTTTCACAAACACATCTTGTTAAAATATATTTTAATGTGTAAAACTTGGATCCTCCATTGTTGCCCCACCCTACCCCTGGGGGTTATGATTTGAACAAACTAGAATATACAGTATCTGAGCATGCTTCCATTAATCTATCACTTATCATGGCTTTACAGTACTTGATATATTTTTTTTAAAGATTTCCCAATACAGCAAAACATGTTTAGTACGAACACGGATATAGCGAATTTACGGAAATAGGGAAATCAACTTGGATCCCCGGCTTTACAAATTTAATGAATTTCTTATACGGTTATAACAAATTATGGATATATTGAAGTAATTTCATAGGTCCCTGTGACTTCGTTATAACCGAGTTTAACTGTATATTCCTGAATAAAACTTTGATCTGCTATTGTGGTCCCGCCCTACACCCGGGGTTCATGATTTGAACAAACTAGAATGTATTCTACCTGAGGATGATTCAACATAAGTTTCAACTTGCCTGTCCATATGCATCTTGAGCAGAAGATTTTAAAAGATTTTTCCTATATATTTCTGTTAAAATTTGATTGACCATTGTGGCCCCATCCTACTATCGGGGCCATGTTTTGAACAAACTTGAATGTACACTATGATCTGAGGATGACTCTACATGAGTTTCCTCTTTCCAGTCCCAAAGGTTCTTGAAGAGAATATTTTTAAAGATTGATTAAAGTCCAATTACTAGCAACTGTAAGTGCTACTTGAATTTCACATCAACATGATCGAGGACTATTGGCTGTATTTTTTTCAGACCGGTAGCAGGAAACAAGACAATTTATTTTTTTGGCCTTGTGTTCCTCTGATCTTCAGATAATAGCATGACCATTGTATGAGGTTACTTTCTGCTCAAATCAATTTTAACAATGCAAGTTAGAGGTTGTATAATTTGTAGGTGAGAATGTAATTATTTTGTGGGTGGGATACATCTTATATGATTTATTCTTCTGTAATTTAAAAGCTACATGTATGTGTAATATGCATGGTTGCATAGTTTATGCATATCAAAGTGAGAATTACTATAAACATCACAGTGAAACAAAATTCTGTAATTTAATACAATCAAAATTTACTTTTTTCGGATTTTCCTACAAGTGCATGCAGAATTTTTATCACTGCAGTGAACACCATTATGTGAGTAATTGTGTCACTTGTGTTTTTAATGATAGTGCTTTGTAATTTAGTGTTGTTCAGTAATGCGTGTTTCGTAATTGTCCACATAGTTTCATTTTCGTAAATTATTTACAGATTAAACATGTATACCAATGACAACAACAGAACACTGTGGCTAGAAATAATACAAATTGGTTTATTTTTGAAATGTTTTAATCCAAAAGTAGTCCCATGACCAATCATGGCTTTGCTATTCTTTAGAAAATGATTTTTAAAGAATTTCCCTATAATATGTCTATGTAAAACTTTGATCAGCCATTGTGGCCCTGCCAACTTGAAACTACACTACCTAAAGATGAATTCATATATAAATATGACCAATTATGGCTTTGCTATTCTTGAGAAGAAGATTTTAAAAGAATTTTCCTATATATTTCTATGTAAAACTTTGGTCGGCCATATTGGCCCTGCCTTACTCCCCGGGGGTCATGATTTGAACAAAATACACTACCTAAGGTTGCTTCCATATAAATATTATTAGTTACCTTTTTTTTTTCAAGGACCCCACATATTTCCGTATTACCCCTCTAAGTGTCTACATAACGAATTTATCCTGCTATGGGTTCTCTAAAAGATTAAATATTGATAGTATCAATAAACCGCTTTCACTGAACGTCCAAGCAAGACGTTCTACATCCATTGTACGTTGTCGTCAGACGCATTGTGACGTCAGTTATGAAGCTCAATGCGGGTCACGTGAAAGCAGTATATTGATGAAGATTGGTTGGTAACTTTCTAAAATATGGTGGTAGGTCACGTGGAGGGGGCATAATAGCAATGTGAGGTGGGTAGACAGCATAACATCGTTTCATGCAGTATTGCTCTCGGCCAATGAAATTTCCAATTTTATCAGAGGCAGGATAACATCAATTATGGCTTTGTTAAGGCCATATTAAAAATATTCCTTGATTCTCATACCTGTCCGCCCTGATTTTATACCCCTGTCCCAACTTTTTTTATTTCTGATTTTCGTCGTCTTAATTCTTATCAGGATCTGTATTCTTTCACAAATAATTGGCAAGAGAATGATTACATTGTGTAGTATTAATTTCGCAAACCAACTAAAGTAAAATTGCAGATTTAGGTAGTAATAATTTATTGGTCAAAATTTTATTCCATTCGTCATCAGTGTGAATGTATCTAAAAATAGGGAATTCACAATGTTGCGACATTTGGTCTTTTAGCCACAAAATGCAGATAATACAAAAAGTAGGTAAAAATAGCTACTTTGGGTAGGTTTAAATAAGTACATAGGTATTAAGAGCTATTTTAAGACCTGTAAAAAAGGTCTGGATTTGGCCTGTTACAATGTAAAGCACAGATACTGTTCAATCTCCATCTCAATTTCCCTATCAGTGCATGGTCATTTAAATGGAAAAAATGCATATAAAACCATTTTTCATTAGAATAAACTCGTATTCAAGTATCCTAGAACTCATTATAAAGTTTCTACATTATGACAATCTTGGCCTATTTCCCATATATTGCAAGAATTTACGAGGAACTAAATAGCGACTAAGGGAAATAACTCGGAGTCGGACTGAAACAAGTTGAATGATCTGTCATAAATAATACTGTAACAGTGTAATGTTTGATCATCAAAATTTCCAATGTAAACAAAGACAAGCAAGACTTGTAAGTACATAACTCTCATATAGCTTTACTTTTTCGATACGCAACTGATATAATGCATTGTAGACATTCTGTGTAACATCCATTTAATGGCGCGAACGCAGAATGACAAAACTCCTTGACTTTAAAATGGTAACTTACTCTCATTAAGCAACTTCCTCGACGCCCTCTATTTATCGTAATTTCAGCAACTTTCCTTGAAACACTTCTATAAATGTTGCAATGCACTCGATTAGCTAATAAATGATAATACGTACTTCGCCACCCTAAGGCTAAGCCTCTTTGGTGGCAGAGGATAGTTTATTTTGCAATCAAAACGTTTGACTGACGGTTTACTTAATATTGAGCTGCTTTAAAAATGTGCATTGAAAAATTTTAAATTCCCTCTACATGTAATAATAGTATGAAGTAGTCCCTTGAGAAATTTGAAGCTTTTAGGAATAAAACATGTACAACTTACAGAATGAGCCCTAAAGATGGCGCAGGGACAATCTCAAAATTTCATGTGAATCAAGCCTATTTTCACTATTTCGCCGCAGCCGCATCTGCTTCCAGGCCCGTGCGCCTGACCTAAGCTACCACACAAATTGCAGAATAACATTTGTACATACCAATGAACAGCAAGAGATAATGGCTCAACCACCTCGTTTTCAAGCTACAACTCATCCTGTGAACCCATCCCGCTTTTCTGGTGAAATACCGGTAGAGCGAGTTTTGAGCTTAGTTTCGTATTTCTAGTCCATATCCCATATACAGTAGTAGTGACACTAAAGTGTCATATTTCAATAAAATATACAAGGCCACCAAGTCCCTCCAAATGCACCCATAAAATATTCTAGCTATAAAATTACCTATAATATGCATTCAAACCTCAGGTTTCTCTATTTTTTCTATTTTTTGACCGGTACTTTATTCGAAACTATCCTCTGCCACCTTTAACTTTCAGAGTTTGTCTTGCAAGTAATAAACCCTGCTCAATTCAAAAAGAACATGCAATTCTGAGTAAAAATATACCAAATATGTCTTGATTCATTGAAAAATAAAAAAGTTATGGCCAAATAAGAGACCTCACCAATTCTCGGTCAACCACCTTAACCCCATATTGTTTCTTACACATAAAACAAATGCAATTCTTACAACTCCAGATGATAAATATACCAGCAAAAAAGTGTTAAATGGTAATTTTAATCTATTTCAAATACATTTATATGTAAAAAGTCAAATATAAAGGGCAAGGTACTCACATGTATCACATACTCCCCTATTTTTCATGTTCTATGAAATTCCATTTTACATTTTTGATTTATATACCTATAACTTCTTTGCAAAGTGTAATGAAAATGCACTGTAAAAAAATGTACTCACATGTATCACATACAATATCCTTTGTTTTGTTATTATTTAAAGAAAAATAGTCATTTTATAGCTGAAAAATTTTTCATTTAAATATGTTGAAAAGGGGGGGGGGGCATATTTCATGAAAATATCAATAACAGAATAGGTTAAATTTGGAAAAATAAAGCAAAAAAAGTTTTTTTGTAATATATAATTGACATTTTATCTCATTTTCATTTTCAAAATAATTATATTTAGTATGGCAAATATATGTAATTTCAGTGATATCGCACTAATTAATACACTTAAAGATTTATTATGCTGATGGTTCAAAGTCTTTAAAAATGTATGCTGGAAAAGAGTAACCCCCCTTGCTTTTTAGTGAATATACCTATCTGTACAGATTTTAAATAACAGAAACAAAGTATTTTTTTAAATTGACTTACATAAATAAACTCTTTTGTATGAAAATCAGACTAAAATTCACATTTCTAAAAATTGATGCATTCTTGAAGGTGGCAGAGGATAGTTTTTTTGCAATCAAAACGTTTGACTGACGGTTTACTTAATATTGAGCTGCTTTAAAAATGTGCTTTACATGTAATAATAGTATGAATAGTCCCTTGAGAAATTTCTTTTAGGAATATGTACAACAAAAAACCAATCTCAAAATTTCATGTGAATCAAGCCTATTTTCACTATTTCACATGCTGAAAGAAAAAGTGTGAACAGCAAGAGATAATGGCTGTTTTTCAAACACGCCTACCCCTGCAGCCATTTCTTCAGTGTAAAATATGAAAATGCACTGTAAAATTATGTGTTTGTTTCTCCTACCGGCTGAATTCTTTCTTTAAGTGTCTGCAAGTAATAAATATTCACTTTTAACAGTTATGAGTAATCAAATACATACATTTCATTCTCCTGAATACTAAAAGTGATTATTCTGTCCATCCTGGGCAAAAAATTGTGGGCAGATTATATGGGCCTAGCAGAATTCAATAATTACAGAATTCAATAATTACATGAAAATGCACATTTTATTGATATTTCACTGAATTAAATATGAATTCAATAATTACATGAAAATGCACATTTTATTGATATTACTTCATTAAATATGCAATATAAACTCTTTGTTTTGTTATTATTTAAAGAAAAATAGTCATTTTATAGCAAACTATTCAAAAATTTAGATTCTGTCACATTTAAATATAGATAAATTTAAAAATTGAAAAGGGGGGGGGGCATATTTCATGAAGATATCAATGACAGAATGGGTTAAATTTTAAAATATAAAGCAAAAAAAGTTTTTTTGTACTATATATGGTTAAGTTTAGTGACATTTAGGTATGCTGACTGATTTTTATTTTCAAAATAATTATATTTAGTAAATTAGGTTGAAAAAATGGCAAATATATGTAATTTCAGTGATATCGCACTAATTAATACACTTAAATTTTAATTAGATTTAATTAATTAAAGCAAGACTTGATTTTAATTATGCGACAATACCCAAAGTATCAAATTCAAACAATTAATTTATTCTCTGGCAAAAAATGCCTGAATCTTATATGATTTATTATGCTGATGGTTCAAAGTCTTTAAAAATGTATGCTGGAAAAGAGTAACCCCCCTTGCTTTTTAGTGAATATACCTATCTGTACAGATTTTAAATAACAGAAACAAAGTATTTTTTTAAATTGACTTACATAAATAAACTCTTTTGTATGAAAATCAGACTAAAATTCACATTTCTAAAAATTGATGCATTCTTGAAGGTGGCAGAGGATAGTTTTTTTGCAATCAAAACGTTTGACTGACGGTTTACTTAATATTGAGCTGCTTTAAAAATGTGCATTGAAAAATTTTAAATTCCCTCTACATGTAATAATAGTATGAAGTAGTCCCTTGAGAAATTTGAAGCTTTTAGGAATAAAACATGTACAACTTACAGAATGAGCCCTAAAGATGGCGCAGGGACAATCTCAAAATTTCATGTGAATCAAGCCTATTTTCACTATTTCGCCGCAGCCGCATCTGCTTCCAGGCCCGTGCGCCTGACCTAAGCTACCACACAAATTGCAGAATAACATTTGTACATACCAATGAACAGCAAGAGATAATGGCTCAACCACCTCGTTTTCAAGCTACAACTCATCCTGTGAACCCATCCCGCTTTTCTGGTGAAATACCGGTAGAGCGAGTTTTGAGCTTAGTTTCGTATTTCTAGTCCATATCCCATATACAGTAGTAGTGACACTAAAGTGTCATATTTCAATAAAATATACAAGGCCACCAAGTCCCTCCAAATGCACCCATAAAATATTCTAGCTATAAAATTACCTATAATATGCATTCAAACCTCAGGTTTCTCTATTTTTTCTATTTTTTGACCGGTACTTTATTCGAAACTATCCTCTGCCACCTTTGTTTCCGAAAATAGAGGATCTGCTGTAAATAGTCAACTCGTACACAAACCGAGTCGTACACAAAAAGTCCACCCAGCAGTCAACACTACGTTTTATTTACAACCTTTACTTAGGATTTTTTTTTTATATGAATTATGTATAATCTATATATATAAAAAAAATAATATAAGGACAAAGAGAATTTTTATTTTTTTAAAGATTATTTTTCATAAACACTTCAGTGGTTTACACGTAACATTAAAGGTATTCTGGTTATTTTTAAAATAACACTAGCGCCACAGTATCTTGGTTCTTGGATCTGCGACAAACGTCAAATGTAATTGAAAAATACTCCTCAAATTTCTTCATTTCTTAAACTTCGTCATGATGCTAGAGACGTGTTTATTCTGTCGTAAAATCTTTTTTTGTTTTTTGGAAATTGTATGCAATGATACGATATACATGTACATGTATCATTTAAATCTTACGAAATATTTCGATCAGTAAATGGAGTTTTATTTTTATCCGCATATTACCAGCAAAAAAGAAACTAATTTTACAAATTTAAATATCTTGACGTTTAGAAATCAAATTCATTATTTTGAATATGTTGTTGAAGATGAAAAATATATTAATTTACAATGAAATTAACAGAATAAAAAAACGATCTTCTCCTTTATGTCATCGTCTCAAGCCACGGTCCGGAGTCCGCATATAGCTCTCTCCGCCAGATGGGAGAGGATCGTGCATTTTGGCCGTGGTTCGCGACGATGCCTTTATGTATTAAATGAATATATATCTAAATAACAAAACTTTGTAGAAGTTAAATCTCTCCTTTATGTATCAAATGAATATATATCTAAATAACAGAATTTTGTAGAAGTTAAATGCCTCAGATTTAATAAGGCCGGTAAAACTTGTTAAAGAAAACAATCTGCGTATGCGGTATAGGTAAAATCATAGGTATAAAAGAATTGAAATGTACAAGAAAAAAAAAATTCTTGCACGGATCTAGAGGGGGTCTGATTTAGAAATTAATTTAAAATACAAAATTATGAAAGATGTGACCTTGGACCCCTCTGGACCCCTCAAAAACGTCATGTTTGACTGGAAGTAGCTTTCATTTTAAACAAAAATATGAAATGACGCCCAAAATGGTTTGAATCCACTAAATCCATGTTAATTAATGCAAAGATAAGCCATATTTTGCTACTTCCGGTTTGACCGGAAGTGAGGACGACAGACAGAAAATTAATTTTAATGCTCCTAGAGACGTATGTTACCAAAAACTTGTTAAGAACAGCAAAAATACGTGTTTTCCGACTACTTCCGGTTTGACCGGAAGTGACGACGCCGGACGTATTTTGACGACCTCAATAGATTAAGATTGACATTTTGAACAATTTTGCTTTTTTGACGTATCACAAATTCTCAATATTTTTTTAGATATAAAGGAAAAACTTTAAGCCTCTCCAGGCCCCTGATTTAAGGAGCCAGCCCTTTTTTCGAGATTTCATTTGAAAGATCTTGAAATTCTACACCTTTTTTGTTCTACATGCTTTAACAAAATATCTTTAGGTAAAAAGTTATCGTTGAAAAAGTGCTTAAATTTTTGAAATTCTAAATAGAACTATTTTCGGGCCATAGCGAGCGTCGGCGCTTAGTACTTTCGGTAGTTATGATATACTTAGTGCACTTCTCCAAAGGTTGCTCTAGCATCCACTGAAAATTTCAGGCCTCTGTGTTAAGTGCTTTTTGAGAAAACTGCCGGACAAAGTGACCCTCTAAAAATCACTAAATCCCAGAAAACTCCAAACCGGAAGTGACGTCATCAAAATAAAAATATATCTAGATTTTTTGATGTTCTATCAGACCTGAAAGTTTCATGAAAATCGATCGAGCCGTTCTCGAGAAATCGCGCGCACAAAATCGGTAAGAAAAAAAAACAATAATAAAAATAGTGGAAAAGAAACCTAAGAAAAACAATAAGGTCTTCCGCTGAAGACGGAAGACCTTAAAAACAGTGGAAAAGAAACAAACGAATAACAAGAAGGTCTTCCGCTGAAGACGGAAGACCTTAATAATATGTTCCCCAAATTCGTTTGGGGAACATAATTATTCCAGTCACTTAATTTATTATCATTTTAAAGGCCGTCAACTCGGAACTAGAATATGGAATTCTTGTTGATATCATTACTAGTCGTTCAGTTTTACATTGCCGAGTATCATGAGCATTGCTCTCCTGGCATATTCCGTGTTACACGCATCATGTAACATATGCCAACAGCGCTTCTGCTATTCATTATGAATGCCATTTTCAATGAATAATTGTTGTTAATTATATTTGATGTTGTAGAAAAACAATTAGAGAAAATCCAGGCCTACGAAAAGACAAGGAAATAAGGAATCATAGTCGTGTCTGAACAGAGGGCATCTATTTGTTTTTAATCTTAGTTTTACTCTTCATTGTCCTTTGACAAGCTTAGGGGGCATTGCACAACGCAAAAGACATTCTTTGGTTTTCAAAAAGTAATATTTAATTGTGATGAAGTTGACTTTTGTTCAGTTAATTTTATGTTTGATTTTGTGTTTTCCTTGTAAGTTTTGGTGGTTATGCGTTTCGGTACTTTTGAGGGTGTGTATATAAGCTAAATTTAGAAAACTGGTTGGTCAGAAGGAAACGACGCGTGGCAGTGAAAGGGGCGTTGTGCCACGCCGCGTCTACAGTTTTGGTCACCATGTACGTTCTTATATATGGTGAATTCTAGAAATAAGTCAGGAAACGGTAGCCAGGGAACGGTGAATTTCTGTGTGTGGTCATTTCTGTTTTTCTCCAACCGGTAAACTAGTTTTCGTCACTATTTATTGGAGTTTGTTACTTTTTGTCTGTATCTTGTTTTGTGTTATGTAGGTGTTTATATTCGGTTAATTGATAATATTCTAGAAATGTCGTTTAATATATTTTAGTGCATAGGGCATAGAGTATATACTAGGGGCTTAGGACGGCAAATGTGAGTGGTCGAGTGGTCAGTTTGTGTCTAGGACCGGAGCATACGGAGGGGAGGCGGCGGTACAGCTTATACGTGAACTACGTCCTAACAGACTTGGGGAATACCATAGCGCCCGTCTAACGGAGGGATAGATGTATGTAGAGACGTTATATGAAGGAAACCTATGATTCCGGTGGTTCAGACGGTCAGTGAATGTGATGTTGACCCAGCGGTGTATGGAAGCCCAGTAGTGCCGATATTAGTGTTGAAATAGGAACAGTTGTTAAACAAACTCCCAATTTGGTTAATTCAGAAAACATTTATAAAGTTACTTTAAAGTCAAGAGTATTCGAAAATATAAATTCTATTTTGAACTTTTAAAAAACAACTTGAAGTTAATAATTTTATAAAACAAAAGTTACTGTTTTCATTAAACAAGGTTCGTTTGATATTTATTTCTGGCACGCAATTTTAAGTTCATTGTTTGTTGGCGTGTAAGTTTATTCTTTGTGTTTTTTTCTTTCTCTGTGTGAGTGTTTGCGAGAGTGGTGTATGTAAGGTTTTAGTGTTTTTTTTTTGTTGTTTATTCATTTCTTTGATCTGTAAAATCAATTTATTATTTTTTTAATTGATTCTACAGTAGTTCGTTTTCTTCTGGACTCACACAAAATCCAAAAGAACTCATTACATTAATCTAAAAGGGTTTTTTTTGTTTTTTTCTATTTTGATCTATTTCAATTTGATAAAGGCCAATTGCAAAATTTTAAGTGCTCCAGAACATCAATACAGTCAGGAATAAGGGATATGCCTTAATAATCCTAGCATTTAGATGCTTATAAACCTTTTTTCCTGATTTAAACAGTTGCCCGCTCAGACCAAGATGGGTTAATAACTTCTGCAGCTTACAATATTTGTAAATGTTCTCAGGGTTCTCCATGAGCTGTTTGACTGTGTTGGTCTAGACACAGTAAAATTAACTCCCATATAGTACACATGTAACGATTAAATTTTATGCGTGCGACACAGTTAAAAATTTGCCGACACAGTATTAAGATCTATGAAAGACAGAAAATTCTTTTTACATATAAATTAAATATTGATCTATCAAAAAGATCTTGAATATTCATGGGTTACTCTAGTATGCTAGATTTGATGGAGTGCTAGACTAGTTCATGGATGTTCGTTTATTAACAGGTTGAGAATCTTTTTTTTGTAACCATTTAATTAGACGGACTTTTAATTTCCAATGCGTTGACCAACTAATTTCCATTATGTTTGCATCATTGTAAAAACTATTTTCAGAGATTCACATTTATTCTAGCCGTTCCCCACAAGACTAATGTTACATGCATATGTTGAATGGATAGCTCAGATAGTACATTTACATATTTTGTTCGGAAAATGTCCACATAACGTTTAAATAAACAATAGGTCCGGGGCTTTATAGAATCGAGTATCATATAACAACTTTTCAACAATTGAATTTGGTTCGTCTTTTAAACCAGAGACCATGAAATTCACAATCTTGAAAAAGGCACGATTGCTTATCATAACTTCTCATTATATGAATGCTTTAATAGGTTAAATGTACATCAGAGTAACAATGAGAAAATGCAAACCAGTTACCTGAATTATTTTTTGGAGTCTGTCAGTTAGAATATGTATCACAACATTAACATCTTGATGTTATTTTTTCAACTAAAATAGGTTGGTCAGATTACATTCAATTTGATAGTATTGTCAGTAAAGGCTACAAAAAACTAGAACTTCTCAAGAAACTTAAATTTTCAGTGTCTAGAGATATGTTATCCAAACTTTACACTCCCTTTATTCGACCACAATTTGAATATGCATCTGGAGTTTGGTCAGGCTGTTCGCTGGCAGATATTGATAAATTTGAAGAGCTTCAACTGACAGCCGCAAGAATAGTGATTGGTCTTTCAGTATTAGCATCAAGAAATTCGTTGTATATTGAAACAGGTTGGGAACTTCCTGTAGTAATAAGAGACAAAGCCAAACTTTTAACAATGTTTAAAATCCACAATAACTGATTACTTAAAAAACATTGTACCGATTGTTAGAAACAATGTTTCAAATTACAATACTCGGAATTCATTTGATTATTCTTTACCTAAATGCAGGCTTGAATTATTCAACAAATCATTTGTCCCCGATACTGTTTGCAAATGGAATTCACTGAGCAACAAAACAAGGGAAATAATAAAGGAATTTTTAAAAGAAAATTGATTAATAATAATGATAGGCCTCCCTATGGAAGGGAATTACCGCCAACAGTCTATGTATCTTGCTTTTATTCTTATTCTGCCTACTTTTTTATGCTTTGTTATTAATGTAATTATATGTCACTTTATTGTTTTCATATTCGTCTTTATTACATTTCACTTTAACTTTTATCATTCTTCATTTTGTCTTTACTTCTATGTTGCTTTATTCTTGTAAATTCATTCTACTTTCTTTTAAACTTAAATAGTTTCTTTAATAAATTATTAGCATTATCTCTACTACGAATGTTAATTCAATCACGCTAACAATGAAGCATATTCAATGAAGACGAATGGAATTTGTCAAACCGTCAAACTTTAGTGCGGCATTATAACGCTAGGTGGAGTGGTGTTCGCTACGAGTGTTGGTAAAATTAGGTAAGCAAACCCGGGTCGGGTTATTTGAGATTCTTCAGTACGCCTTAATACTTTACAAGTTTAGCTTTTAAAAAAAGCTTAGAGAGTCAGCCAGTGGATTTTTCTTCTCTGTGATAATGTTTTAAAGAATCATAGAGAACTGAAAAAAAATGCCTTCAACAAATCTTTAATCAGAAGCAGAGTTGGGCACTAAAATAAAAACATCGTCTTAATATTTTTTTTTGCATAGGAACAGAAGCGTTTGTGCATGCAGATTCTTGCATTTTTGTCTCAAAATCAAAAGAACGGAAAGTATATATAAACATTTGAGTTCCAATTCACGTAACATAATTCAGAGAATTTATAAACCTACAATCTCATTACATGTATCAGATCCATAAGATTTTAGGGGGAGGGGGATATATGGACATTATGTCATTTTTAACAAAACGGAGCCCAATAAGCTTCACTATCATCCTTGTTAGAGTTTATCATGCCGCCGGTTGAATCACTCTTGGCTTGGTGTTTAGAAAAGGGAAATACCCTTGTCCCTGCGATACTTTGAACCTTCGTTTGAGAATAAAAATAAAGGATTGTTGAAATACATAGTACTTTTTCTAGTACATTTTAGAATTAAAAAAAAACATTTATTGTTCATTCAATCAGGTAACATGTAGGCTTTTACGGTATAGCCTAAGCTTTTTTTAGTTTATTAACTATAGTCATTTGACTTACTAGTAACTTATGCTGAATTTTGGCTTAAATGTTTTTCATAAAAAGTAGAATTGAAGTAAAGCAAACATTACTAAGACATACAAATTCATTTATCAGACCTGTTAAAGTATAATAAACCTATTAATTCATAAATATGATTGCCACAACCTAGATTATCAGGTCGTAGTTGATGAAAAACAAGCCAATTTACGGATAAAAAAAAAACATGCGCAGATCGGGGGAGAGGGGGGGGGGGGGGGGTCCAGGACGGAGCCATAGGGAGTTTTGGTTTATAATATTTAATTGCAAAAACTAAAAACGTTCTTGAGATATTGACTGGAAAGTTTTACACACAGTCACACAGAAGTATGAATTTATGACCTTGACTTTTGAACCTCAAAGTACATATGGGGTATTCCTTACACCATATATCATATATACAGCCATAGGGAGTTGTGGTATAAAATTTCATTGCAAAAGCTCAATGGATTATAGAGATACCCTAAAATCTTGAAAATAAGACGGATTTAATAATAAGCCGGTTTTGAAAATAAGCCACCTATTTCTTGCATTAAAAATTACTCGAAAATAAGCCAGTTTTGAAAATAAGCCGGTCATGACAATGCCATTTAGGAAAGATGTTAAACGTTTAACGATTGCCTCGTTTTAATTCATTTAACCCTTTACCAATTTCTGCATACGACATACATGTAGTACGAAGTCTGTAGCTACTTATGAACTGATGTAAAATTACTATTAAAGGGTAGTTTTTGAAGTAGTTTTTTACCAGTAAGCATGTTATGCTGGCTAAAAAAATTCATTGCGGAACCAGCTAACATGGTGATTTTTTTTTCATGAAATTGTCAGAAACAATAATTATCTCATCCAGACCTGTACAAGCTAACGATATGTTAAAAGTTGTTATAATTAAATAAGTAAACAGATAAAAGGAAGTTTATGTTTGTAAAGCATTTAACTGTCAGGTAACACTGCCCGAGGCAAGAAACCTGCTGATCGGCAGCGCTTGGTAGTAATTATATTTCAATGTACCATATAATATTGAGTTGTCTAAATATGTGTTTCTTTGACTTATTTATCAAGTGATTCAATTGCAAGCGGATATCTTATATATTATTTTTTTACTTTTTAAAAACAAGTTTATATGTCATGTAAATTTATATGCTATATACAACGAAATTATCTTTTCGGGTTCGACATTCTCAAAATATAAAGTAGACGATAACACCATAGACCTAAAGACTTTAGATCGAACAAGTAGTTTCCATTCTATCGATAACATTATTTATTAAATGATTGTATGAAAAATAAACCTTGATTGTGCTCTCCTCTCTTACCAGTTTTTTGCATTGATAATAATTAAGCCGGAATTTGAAAATTAGCCGGTTTTGAAAATAAGCCCCCACTTTCTTACCAAAACTTAAAATAAGCCGCGGCTTATTTTCAAGATTTTAGGGTATCGCACGAAAACAAGTGTTTAAACAGACAGAATTTCTGAATTTAATACTTTGACCTTTGACCTCAAAATCAAGAGGGTCTCCTAAAGGCCATATAAGGTGTAAACAGTTGTGTAAAATTTCACTGCAAAAGCTCAAAAAGACTTCACGCAATATTGCGGGGAAGTGAAAGTGTTACAGACAGACAGAACTATAGATGAACGGACAGACAGACTGAAATTGATATTCTCTAGTTTCAGCAGGGGGGGGGGGGGGCAACAAACGAGCAAGCTTAGCCAGTTGTGTTTTCTTTCCGGAGTATCTGTTGTATGACTTAACAAGTCTGTCCGCTAAATATGTAGCATCGGGATCGAAATGAATTGTAGTGAAAACGAAAGTAAAAGCAGTAAAAACTGAATAGCTAAAAATATGTAATAAAGCAATGTTTGTGCTGTAGATTTAAATACACAAGTAAATACACAAGTAAAATACCTTTAATATATTTTATAAAAGAGGTTCAATTTACGCGTCAAAATGCATCCAACGGTAGCAAGTGTATGCTTCGCTGCGTAGAACACATGATCAGGTGCGAACCAGTTAAATTACTGCGAACCAGTAAACTGTTTGAAACCTTCTATACTAAAATAAGCATCGGGAAATTCCTTTTTGAGTTAAATTTACAGATTACTTTGGTGTTTAATAGGGATTTGTTGGTTTATAATCTATATTGATTTTTACTGAAATAAAATTAGCAGGCGTGATTTACTGCAGAACCACTCCCAGAATTCCAGGTCACGCAAGCGCATTGGAAGTTCTTCGTACCATAACTAGTCAGCCCGCGGGCTGACTAATAAATCGAACTTCTGAAGGCCGGATCCGATCTCCCAATCCAATGATGGAAACTCCATATTTATTTTCACTAGGCACACAGGAATAACGGCTTCTTTTTTCAGACATAACTTTATACTATACTATGTTCATTTCAAGTCTGACCCACATTTTGTAAGAGTAAGAGTCAAATAAGTAAATGTAATACGTATAGTAGGAAGAAAATTTAAATTGGATTGCAAAAGAAGAAGTTGAATCTAACTCAAAACTCACCCCGCCCCCGAAATAGGATTTCATTGGCGTCGGAATTTAATTGAAAGTTGGGGGGGGGGGGGGGGGCAAGTATAAGAAATGTCCATTTTCTAAACACAAAAATCTTATTTCGTGAGGAGGGGTGGGGTGGGGGTGGGTTGAAGGTTCGAACACCAGTGCCAAAGGTTTTTTTTTCCAAATACCACCACTTCCCCCATTTTATACCTTTACTGCATCGTGTCCATGGAAAGTGGGGGGGGGGGGGGGGGGGCTAACTACGCAGGAATGTTCAATGTCTATACTAAGTCTATCTTTGGAAAGAAGTGGGGGCTAAGCCCCCCCCCCTTCCCCGGTCCCGACGCCTATGTATTTTCAAGTTTGGACAATTTCCTGGGGTTTATTTTGCGCTTGTCAATTTGTTTTCAGCCGGGTAACTTTAATATTTATTCTCTTGTTGCCCCCCTCCCCACTTTCAAAAACAATGCTACATCACTGTTCTCTCGCCTGAAAAATATAAGTCTACTTAAGTTATTTGTTGGATATTTGAATTACAGTTTAATTGTTATAAAAATGCTAAAGAATTTGAAACTAGTTAACCCTTATAAATTGGGTTGTTTTTCAGAACCTTCCACTGAACTGAACTTTATTTCACGACAGATAGTAACTGCTGATGCGCGTGATTCTAGGGGCAGGGCTTTGCAAAGGAGTGAGGAGAGTTATGGGTAGGCAGGCGCGGATCCAGAATTTTTTCCCGGGGGGGGGGGGGGCAACCCAGTCAAAAAAAAAATCCAATCCCAGAAATTATTTGACAAGCATAAAAAGAAGAAAAAAAACTAAACTTGCTCAAACGTCAAAATTCTATTTCATGGGGGGGGTTAACTTTTTTTTCCTTGTTTTAGTAACTTTGTTAATTTGAAGGGGTCCTAACCCCCCCCCCCCCATCAAGATCCGCGCATGGAAGGCGAAGTCGGAACCAGACTACATGCACCCAGGCATACTAGAAACACCTCGGTCTTTTTTCCTGCGTTAATATTTTATGCTAAAATAGCACTTTTCAATAAAGAAAGAAATATTTTTAGTACGCACCGTGTTTGTCATCAACCAGGAGAGCTAAAAAAAAATCTTAAAACTCGAAAATTCTATTTGGTGGTGGTGAAGGGGTTTGGGGGGGGGGGGGGGGGGTCGTCAACTTTTTTAAGTAATAAATTTTACCAAAAAGTACATGACTTTTAATATATAAATTGTCTATTAGAACTGCAACAAAAAGTGTAAGGGATGGGGGCAACAAGCCTTTTGCTGAATTTTTCAAGTAGTAAAAAGTTACGTTTAGGTAAATGTTTCGTGGCCATCCTCCCCTCTACCGATGAAACTTACCCCATAGGAGGTTGTCCACCCGGAAGTAAGTATATATGTATATTGAGACTTTGGTGGTGTGATTGTACATTGTATAATTTCCTTTTCAGAATTTTCCACTCACATGGAGAAGCCACCACTTGCCGGTGGTGAGCTGCAAATTTGTTCTATACTCGGCACTTACAGCCATTGAGCAGTGAGGGATCTTTTTTCGTGCCAGCACCTACTGCGACCCAGGACCTCGGATAATACGGTCTAGATCTTATCCAAAGGACCGAACTCCACATCCTATAGTGGGATTCGAACCCATGACGTATTGGTCGACTCCTTACTATTGTACTTCGTGACTCTATAAAGAGCAGACACCGTAACCACAGTGCCACGCTGGCGACTGCATCCAAGGGGGGGGGGGGGGGTCATTATCCATATGTACTCGTGAAGAATATCTATGTTTAACTAAATGTTTAAAATGATTTAATTATAAAACACTATTAAAATGATATTATTTAAATATTTATTCATATAGAACCAGGGACCTATATACTAGTATATAGGTCCCTGATGGAACGGATAAATATTCTTCAAAAGCTGAAAACATTAGTAAATATAAACATTGTTTTACGATTTAAAAAAAAACTATTCGGGGGAGGGGTTACTAGGAATGGGGACAAATTGCTATATATAGCGAGATTTCCCACGGAAGACTAGCTATATATTGAAACTTCCCCGGGGGGAGTCCCAATGTACAGTCTTCCGAAGGAAGCATCACTATGTAGTCAGTCTTCCAGGGGAAATCTTTCCATCTAGCGAGACTTCCGAGGGAATGACATGTATCGGGCACATACCTGAACTTATAACAAAAATTTAAATTTAAAAATTTAAGTTTGATTAAAAAAGTATTAAGACAGAAAATTGAAAAAAAAAATCGAATAACCCAGGTCCGGGTTTGCTTACCTAATTTTACCAACACTATTTGCGAACACCCCTGCCACCTAGCGTTATAATGCGGCACTAAATTCGGACAACTTGTATTCGTCTTCATTGAATATGCTTCATTGTTTGCGTGATTGAGTTAACGTTCGTAATAGTTATAATCATTTAAGAAACTGTATCAATTTAAAAGAAAGTAAAATGAATTTACAAGAATAAAGCAACATAGAAGTAAGGGCAAAATGAAGAAGGATAAAAGTCAAAGTGAAATGTAATGAAGACGAATATGAAAACAATAAAGTGACATATAATTACAATAATAACAAAGCATAAAGAAGTAGGCAGAATAAGAATAAGAGCAAGCTACATAGACTTTTGGCGGTATTTCCCTTCCATACCTCCCAAGTATTTTTCATATCGCAGAAGGTATCTGAACATTTTACATATTAAATTAAGACATAATTGTATTTTAAATAATGATCTGTATAGATGTAATATCATAAGTAATCAAAATTGCTCTTGTGGTATGAAAGAGGATAGTCAACATTTTTTTTGTTTGTTGAAAATATTTTGAACCTAGACGCTTAATGACGAATGTACTACTTGTAACTCATAATATAAAAATGATTAATGTGCATAAAAAGTTACTTGGAGATGATTCCTTATCTTCGCAGGAAAATGAAAAAAAAAATTCTGTATTGTTCAAAAATTTATTCAGGAATCAGGTCGTTTTGATTAACACTAAATTGTATTATCTCTATTGAAATTTTTATATTTTTTTTATAATATCAACATTGTATTTATTATCACTATTATTAATAATTGATATTATTTCCTTATTCATAAACAATTGTCTTTGTTCTTCTATGTATATGTATATATTATTGTAAAATTTTGTAAATGTTGTATGGCTTTGCAGATTTTATGTATGGGAGAGGACTCTCTAAGTTTTTGGAACTTGTGTCCAATCCCTTTGACATATTGTCAATAAAATATGTTAAAAACAGAAAATGCATTTCCGCTTCATAACAAATTATGCAATCCACGCCACAGGAATCACTGACTCTAGGCCTGTAGCCATATACTTAAAATTTTGGAAATATAATAAAAAATTTTATTTTATCATAAATGTTTCGTCAATACCAGAAACCAAATTTCAAAGTATTCATTTATTTTCAGACTCTGTTATCCCCCCTATGCACCTGATTCAGGGTCTGGAAATTAACCATTTTGTAAGTACCTTTATTCAATTATGTACTTTGATCATTACCATAATACCCAGCAGCAAAGGAAAAGATGTTCAAAGAATTCATGCATTTTCACTAAATAATCATTAAAGCCCCGCCCTAACACCAGAACCTCTGACCCAGGGTCCCTGAAATTTGTAAATGCGGAAGAGGCATCCTTCCTCATCATAACTAATGTAAACTCACAATCAATAGAAACGCAAAACCCAAATTTCAGAGTGAAAATTTTATACGGGATACAACTGTGTACCAAAAGAGTTAGGACATCTTTAACTTTGCCAAATCAGTTATTTAATGGTTGAATGATTATCATACCATCACTGGAAGTTGATTTTAGTCCTCTTAACAGGAATTTTAAGTAAAATTATTGACAATATTTTGGGTTTTTAAGGTTTTGTTACCAGTTATTCATAAGTATTGTACTAAAATTAAGGGAAAATATCCTTCTTTCTTATTCTGATGTTATGTCTGTATTTCCTCAAAATGACTGAAGGCACGCATTTTCATTGGTAATGCTTGAAATTCTCAAAATAAAGAAAAAGGAGAGCTACAGTCGCAAATATACACTATATAACGACTTTTCGGACTCATGTGTTTCAAAAACAGCTCCTTGACCTGAAGTCTAAGGGTAACTACATTACCCCAAGTTAGAGAAAATGCAACTTCAGTTTCTGAAAAAAGGCATTTAAAAATACTCATTGACAAGAATATTTATTTAGGTACGATAAAGACATTGATAAACCTAATGTATGGTAGAAATCGGGCTGGGTATGTTGCACCAGGCACGTACAATGTAGCATCGTTTTTGAAAGTGGGGGGTGCCAACCTGAGAAATTCTTTTTTTACCTACCTGAAAAAGGAGCAAAAAACCACCAAAATTTAAAATCGAAAATCCTTTTTCATGGAGAGGGGAGTGGGGGATAGTGGCCAACTTTTTTCAAGGCCAAGTTTCCTTTACTTCCAATTTCTGTGCTGCATTTCCTTGATATCACTATACTGTGATAAAAAGTGGGACGGGGGCAACCATCCTTTCAATGGACATTTTCTGTAGTAAAGGTAATGTTGGGAAAAAGTGGTGTTGTTACGCCCCTGTGCAAATGGCGGACTAGCACGTTTTAATTAACTGGTCGGAAGCTTTAGGTTGTGTTTAAAAGTTATCTGTTAAGAGGGTTAAAAAGCAACTTCTGGTAATGGAATGACAATCATTCAACCATTAAATAACTGATTTGGCAAAGTTTAAGATGTCCTAACTCTTTTGATACACAGTTATATCCCGTACAAATTATTTTTTACCCTAAAATTAGGGTATCGCGTTTCTATTGATTGTGAGTACTGTATATATATATTTTTAAATTAATTTAATACTGAGAAAAGAGAAGAAGACTTTTAAGGAATTTGTGCATTTTTTCTATATAATCAAGAAAACCCAGTCTTTCATGGGCCATGAAATTCATAATATTGGAAGAAGCGGCCTTCTTCAACATAATTATGTACTTGGTTTGTTTATTTCATACCCAGAAGCAGAGAAGACGATTTTGAAATAATGTATTTTCACTTTATCATCAATAGAGCCAAACCTTAAAGTTCATACGAAACAGTACGTAACACTAGGACTTTACTTTTTAAACATAAAGATTGGTATGAAAGAATGTTAAATTATGTTTGGTAAAAATAATTTAGCTATTGATTAACGGAAAAATGAAGGCCTAAACTTGCCCACTTGCTAAATTTGTTACCCGCTTATCGTTCTTGATTTTGTGTTTGCATGACGTCACAACGACCCATTGATGTAAACAACGCGTTAGATCCAGTGTAAATTTACTAATTTTTATTGAGTTAATTTCAGTCTTTTTTGTGGATGTAAATGTGATTATGTTTTTAAATGAGCTATCTGATTCTAAAGAACAGTATACTCTATTTAAACTTATCGTTAATTGGACACAGCAACTAAAAACTAGAGCTATTCATAGTAAGATGATCCTGGTGAAAACCCTGATGAAATCAATATTTTTCACTCCAACCAAGATTACTTACTGAGTATTTTAAATTGATACCTTAGAAACAACAATCTCCTTGCTTGTTTTTTTTAAATACGTATATGATACATGATGTAACCCCCCCCCCCCCTTCCCTAAATAAACATGGGGATACTGAAGTTTATGGTAAACATTGATCCATAAAAAGTCGGCGTATTTGAATGCACACTTCTGCAATCTGAAACAGAAGAACATAGAAAAATAGGTTTATGACGACATCATCGTACTTTTGCTGTCACAAGAAACGTGATTTAAAAACAATACCAGCATTACAAGTATGCACGTGAAAATCCCTGTACTGTAATGTTACGGTACTGATACTTTTATAACAGTTTGATTGAGTAACTGCAGTTTGAAAATACTCATACAGTGCGTGCATAAGATGATCCGTTGAAAGAAAACCCATGCCCCCAATGCCCATTGTTTGCGAGACTGAACCTAAACAATTTTAAGAATCAAATATTTTTACATTTAAACATTCTTTTTCGCAGTATTTAATCTTTGTTGAAATAAACTGATACAAATTTAGAAAATTTGATTTGTAAATACATACAAAAACGTAGGACTGCATATATAGATAGAAATGCGTTTAAAGTCTGAGGCTAACTTTTTTAAATTATCACGATATTGAAAAAGGCACATAGTTCAGTGTTATGTGTAAATGTATCGACTTTGGTAAAAAAAAAAAGTCAATGAGAAGGGGAAAGCCAAAGGAGGAGTATAAGGAATAACTAAGAGAGGTGAAGGCGAGGTAGTGATATCATAGAAATATTTAATTCGCATAAACAGTTAATGACATCATTGTAGTTTCACTTTCACACACTGCTGTCAATCGAATCCAGCTTTACTCATATATGCACGTACTACCGATCGATAATCGATAGTGCTCATATTCTGATCGTTCTTAAAAAAATTATTGGTAAATTTAACAAATCATATCTTTTTGTTAGAAATTTATTCAACTGTAATGATATTTGACAGGCTCTATATTTATATATTATTCGAGCACAGAAGTTCTGCTCTCTGGCCATCTTTTTTTTCTCCCTCTCTCTCATTATATTAGAATGTGGAAAGATGAAAATACATTACACCGATAAAACATGCAAAAATTTTGCAAACATGCAACAGGATGTTAAAAGACAAACACTATCTGGTATGAAAATCATATATTCATGCAAAATTTTAATCAAGACAATGCTATTTCTTAAAAATTACGCTGCATAAGACATGATTGGCTATATAAATATTAGTACTGAATGTATCAAGTGGGTCTTATTGACGTCATAAGCAAAGGGAGATAAGCTGCGCTAGTTGAATTTCATCTTCGCAGTCTAGTATCTTTGATCGACTCTGTTGCCTCCAACTTGCGTAAAAATTCCAAAATGTTATTTCAGGCTGAATAATGTTGCCCATATGAACTCATTTCCGCATACAACCCAAAATATGCAGGATATTGTTTCGTATGACCTTTTACACAAAAATCCCTGACCCAGAGGCCATAACATTCACATGGGGGTTATCCTTGCTCAAAATAAACATTTACTTGATTATTTTACTGAATACCCAGGTTCAGAAACAAAGATTTTCGAAGAATTTATGCATTTCACTATAAAATCTATATTGCTCCTCCCTAACTTCAGAGGCCATACAATTCACACTTTTGAAGGAGGAAGGCTTATTCAACATACCTATGTACATGCTTTTTTAAATACTCAGGAACAGGGGAGAAAAATCTGACTGACGTTTTTCACACTAATTGTTAGTATTTATACACTGAATTGACGACGGATATTCCCGTTATTTCCGATCATGACAAGGAGCATACGGCGGGTGTGACCGGTCAGCAGGAGATGCTCACTCCTCCATTGCACCTGATGATCCCACTTTTATGTTTCAGAGGTCCGTGTTTTCTCTGCTCCTTTTTTGTATTGTTTATGGTATTAGATATTGAATACTGTTCGTTATCTCAACATCTTTCTGCACAGGAATAATTCATGTTTACTATATAATCTATATAAACCCGCTTTGATTTTTAAAAATAGTGACCTTGACCGTGAAGTCTGTTTTACTTTTCAAAAATTTAAACCGTGGTCATAAATTTTGAGTGAGAAGATGCAGGGATTTCATACTAAAATCGTGCATGGTTTGTAGCAAGACCTTTCTAAATACATTGAAATTTTTAACTTATGACCTTGACCTTGATGTTTGACCGACGTTTTAAGAAAAATGTAATTTTTCCTCATTACTTTTAATTGAGAAGAGATGCTTTCATACTTTCATACTTGACAAGTGTATAACCTTTGAATAGAAATTTCCGAGCATCAAGTGATTTGTGACCCCTTAACCTTCACATTTGATTTAATTTTTAAAATCAACTTTGGTGATAACTTCTATATAACGTCATGATAGGACATACATATTTGACACAATGAGCCATAAAAGAAACCCCACAAAGATACCAGAAAACTGGGGACTGCAATTTTTTTGCTAATCTTCTTGTTCCTTTTATTGTTTGAAGATTTTGACGAAATCACCCTGGTTTGTCGAATGATTTTGGCAGTTGCAGCAAAGTCAAAGTTTACGGTTGACAGTGTAGCATCTGGTGCACCTTTCAGTTTGTAGGGCTTATTCCAGTAAGAAACTAATAAATAAATATAAATCCAAGAAATTCTAATGAATGATAAATATGACCTGGTACATTGTAGGTGTGGGTCAGTATACTGACGGGGGCTTATCACATACACTACAATTTTGAACCCTCTTTTTAATTAAACTGTCAAAAATTGTTTCTACGAGAAAACCATGCAAAATCCAAATTTTATTACGAAAGGCTTTGTGATCATTTTGACTGATTTGATAGATTCTGGTCAGCTTCATATGTTCTCTAATAGATTCCAGAATCAAAACTGTCAGGTACCTGTGGGAACCCCTAAAAAGATGCACGTGTATTACTTGTGACAAGTTCTTCTTAAAAACACTATGATTTTTGACATCATGATCTTGAATTTTGAACTCCTTTAAAAAAATTTACCTTGGTCATGAATTCTGAATATGAAGAGATAAGGCTTTCATATGAAAGCTGCGTATTGCCCAAGACTTTTTTAGATACATTATGTCTGTGTTGTGACCTTGACGTTTGACCTACTCTTAAGGTTGTAAGTTTTTTATTGAAATAGAGAGAGAGGGGGGGGGGTTTGATATATGAGATGTGCATTATTGATTACATGTGACAAAATATTTCCGAGCATGCCACATTTGTGGTTTCTGACCCCTTAACATTGATCTTCATGATTGACCTTTTTAAAATAGAATTCATCTTCGGAATAAGTTCGGAATGATAAGTGCTACGGTGGTCATATTTTACAAAACATGTCACAAAATATATGTAATACATATTACTAACACTGAAAATGGGGGGGGGGTTACAATTCTCTGAATTTTCTTTTTCGGTTAATGTTAAAGTTGTGCTCATATATATTCATTTACCAGTCTTGACCTATTTCTGATATCGTTCATACATGTACTTGATAAAAAAAAGTTTATCTAAACTAAGCTGACGTCTGCTGATACACATGTACTTGATGCATTTTTATGTTCGAGTTTGCTGACTCCTTCCCATTTATTGAAATTGTCATATCTATCTACATTTTGAACATGTGGAACGGTAAGATTTACACATATGATTAAGTATTCTTTTTACTTCTTTGATTATTATTCGTATTGGACTTTAACTTGAAACAATGACTTTAACAGTCAGCGGCTTATTTTAATTGACATTTAAGACTGTGTTTAATTTTATACGGAGATACGGAATTAAACTTTGCTAGTGGATGTGTATATAGTGTTAGGGACAGTAACATGATTAATCGGTATGCAATCAACACAAGCGATAGTGGGATTGATTGTATATTGTTTAACGTCCCTCTCGAGAATTTTTCACTTCTATGGAGACATCACCTTATGCCAGTGAAGGGCTTCAAATTTAAACCTATACTCGGCACTTAGGGCCATTGAGCAGTGATGGTTATTTATCGTGCTAGCGCCTACGGTTTGAAGGTCATATCCGAAAGACCCGTGACTTTCACTTCTGATGCCGAGCTCTTACCGAAGGAACAGTCACTACCTATTTTTACGTCCTAGGTTTGACGCGGCGCCGCGAACGAGAATCGAACCCGGGCCTCCCGATCAAGAAGCAAACGCTCTACCACTAGACTATCGTGAAAGGTGGTGGGAGACAGAACACAGTGTACATAACTTAAGAATAATTTTATTACACAGCCAATTGTGCCTAACGTTAATTTAGTGTTAATCTCAATTTACTTTAAAATATTTACATTCAGTGTAATTTTCCTTATGAAATCCATTAGAAATCTACAATGTTCAAATTTCTATAACACACGCCAAACCTTGTCACCGCGCGTTAGAATAAACAATAGGAACTATATGCATTTTCAATACTCTAGGAACACAAAATTGTAAAATGTTTTATTTCAATATAAATTAAAAACTACAACCCTGAAAAATAATGTTAAAATTAACGTAATGTGCGTTAAGAATTAATTTGTCACTTTTTTCATCGCAATGTTTGTTTGCGTTATTAAACTTTGCAACGTCATTTAACGTCATTTGACGTCACAAACGGCTCTTACATTTATTTACCACGGCAGTTTTGAAGGGCGCTAAATTCACATTTAAGATTAACGAAATAAGCAATTATGAAGAAGGAAAATTAGCGAATGTAAATATAAGCATTGAATTCATATTTTTGGATGTCTTCGGTCCTATAACACACCTGGCCGTGCCGACAAATTATCATACCGTGCTAACGCGCGGTATTCAATTTGTCGGCAGGGCCAGGTGTGTTATAGGACCGAAGACATCGAAAAATATGAATTCAGTGCTTAATTAACGTAAGCTTGATGTTAGTTTAATGTTACTTTCATTTTAAATTAACGTTAAAATGGTTAACATTAAATTAACGTTAGGCACAATTGGCTGTATAGTGATTGAATTGACTCCTTTTAATTCCTTTTTCGAAAATTGGCAAGAATTGCACGAGGTGGAGAGGGAGGGGTTTGTGGATAAGATATTTGTCGTTTCTTCCTTGACACCGTATCTTCTATTAACATGTAACTGTAACGTTAAATATTTATATCTCAAAAATTTCCGTTTGTAAATTTGAGCTGTTAAAGTATGCTCTCTTTCGCTTCCCATGACCGAGAATAAATTAGTTCCCATTCATTTAACAAAAATAAACCTAAAACCAAATTTGTGTTGTAAAATATAAGGTTCCCCTAGCTAATGATCAATAACATAGGGTGACATCTTGCACCCTTTTTGGTATTTAAGGTGACCTCTGCTTCCCCTACTGATGTACAATATAATCTGACGTCTGGTCTTGTATTCGAAGTTCTGTCCCCCTTGTGTTCAACAATATAAAGGTGACCTCTAGTCTCCATACAAGAATAAAATATAAGGTGGCATTTTATCAACCTATAGGTGTAAAATAAACGAGGCACGTTCAATAAATAATGTCATTATCTCGATGGCATGCAACATAGAAGTCATATGATATTAAACTTGACTTTTTCTCATTATTGAATCTTAAATGTATTAATAACAGTTTGTGTGTCCACTTTTCATCGCATTATTTCATTGAGGGAAGCTGGAAAACAAGGGCTATTCGAGACATTGCATTAAAAATCAATGGTCAATTAGCAGTATACATTTATTGACTGAGTTCGAGGACAACATGCGTTTTGTCGGACCCAAGAACCAAACTGTTTGCCTGAGGCCGTTAGGCCGAAGGCAGACAGTTTAGTTCGAGGGTTGACAAAACGCATTTTGCCCGAGAACACAGTCAATAAATGTTTTGTTATACCTTTCATTTTATTTTATTTTTTACATATATATTTACACGTATTTTGTACTTAATTCCGTGATGTAACATCAGTTCTATCAGTGTTTAAACACCAGCGAATGAAAATGAGAATAAGCTCCGCCCACTCTGTGACGTAAGCGGTCCAACATCTCTCCGAGCGGTCCAACATCTCACTCAGCGGTCCAACATCGATTTTTTTATGCCCGCTCAGCAAAACATTAAAAATGTTAGACTTTTTTTTGTATAGAATGGTATAGGAACAAATTTCTAAAGGTATAACAATAGACATTAAAACAGCCGTAAAATTTGTAAATATTCCAAAAATATATTAACTGGAATATGTGAAATCTACAGCAACCAATGTCTGTTTTATATACACGTGATCAAGTGGATTTCAATGTACAAAAATTATATAATGGGCATCAAAAATGGGTACCCTCCTTGGCAACAATGACTTACAACATCCGTTGGAAATTTGAGAAAATTCAACAATTTTTCACTGATTATGTGTTATTGACTTTGAGACACATAGCTTAATTGATAAAAATCATTTTGGGAGAAGTTCACACTGTTTAAAAGAAACATTTTATAGTAAATTTTTTTTAAAGAATTGCAGGAGCATAAAACAGTTTTATATGCTATTTTCTTAAATATTAGTGGTCTTGTTTTTCAAATTCATATTCGGGGAGGAAGTTCAATTTCTAGAGAAGTCTAGAAAACATTTTTTTGCAAAACAATTGAAAGGTTTATGAGAAGAATGAAACCGAATATGGAATTCACTTATGTAATTAAATTTCTTCATGACAGCGTCCAAACTCACAGGCCATGAAGAGTAAAGGATATCTGGGGATAAACAGAAAGTTAATGTTTTGTCACACCAAGAAAATTTTCCAGATCTCTCAAACTTTAAAGTGTTTCAATTTCCTAAAATTAGAAAAAAACATCTATCGGAAAGGGAAAAAAGTACTGCAAATCATAGGATCTGCTATATTCCTATATTCCAGTATAGGGTCATCCTCAAAAATGTGTTCGAAAAACAATTAGAAATTATGTGAAAATGTTACGGACATGTATTTTCATTAAACGAGAATATTTATCATTCATACAAAGTCACAGAAAAGCGTTTTTTTTGTTTCTTTCCGAGCCCTAATGACATTATTTATTGAACGTCCCTCGTAAGTTGACCTCTGGCCCACCTATTGATGAACGTTAAAAGTGAGCTCTGGTCTACCTATGAATGTAAAATACATTTGTATAAGGTGACCTCTGGTCCTTATTGTGTTTTATAATTTAAGTTGATCTCTGACCTACCTATTGATGAACGTTTAAAGTGACCTCACTCTCTGGTCCCCCTATTTATGTAAAGTATAAGTTGACCTATTCCCTTTATTTGTATACAATATAAGGCGCCCTACTGATGTACAATTTAAGATGGACTCTGGTCCCCTAATAATGTACAAAATAATGTGATATAAGATCTTTATAATAAGGTTACATGTATCTCTGGTCTCCCTAATGATGTACACATAAATTGATCACTGTTCTCCCTACTGATGTACCTGATGTACAAAATAAGGTGACCTCTGGTCCCCTAATGATGTACAATATTAGTTGACCTTTGGTACCCCGAATAATGTACATATAAGGTGACCTTCTGGTACCTTAATTGTGTAAAATATAAGGTTACCCTGGCCTCCCTATTGATGTGCAATATATTGTGACCTCTAAATCTTGCTCCCCTAATGACAAAAGTAGGTGACCTCTGGTCCCCCTTTTTGTACATAAAAGATGACCACTTATCCTCTTATTGATGTACACATAAGATGACCTCTGGTCCTCCTTATAATGTACAGTATAAATTAACCACTGGTCCTTGATAAGGTTACCTCTCGTCCCCTAATGGTGAACAGTATAAAGTGAGCTCTGATTCCCTAATTGTGTATAATATAAGGTGAACCCTGGTCCCCTTATGGTTTGCAATATTCGAGATATTTTAAGTATATTTGCTTATATGTCTTATATATTTATATATTAAAAGAGGATTTTTTTTCTTTCTTCCTTACAATTGTTACAATTGTACGAGGGTTGATCCAACAGTAATGTCACAGCATCCATATCTTTTATATTTGGCGTCATATTATCAAATACAATATACCCAAAGATGCACAAATACAAATCTAATAAACATTGAAATTTTCATTTAATAATTTATATTCATTTTTTTTTCATAGATGTTTAAAACATAAAGCATAGGGGGTGTCGCCTCGTCACAGCTGAAAGTCACATTTTAAAGTGATTTTTTTCATAGAATAAAATATACAAACACAACTAAAAGACTAAAAAAGCACCAAATCTCTCTTTTTTTTTAAATACAATTCAAGTCATTTTCTTGTCTTTTAATTGAAAATTTAATGACGGCATTGGTATTTGATCATAAACATTGTTGTTTACCTCTCTTGAATTGATCAAAGGGAGTGACGATATTGAGAAAAAAAACGGCTCGAAGAGTAGTAATGCATTTTTGCTTCAAAATATGGGAATCATCACTAGCGACAGTTACCTTAATTAATTAGGCTCACAGAATAAAGAATGTAAACAGGAGACTTCTTTATAGATGGTTGCAGTAATTTTGGGCGGATGATAGGTAACTGAATGATAAGCAGAGGACAAGAAGACCGAAAGATAGGAGATCGGACGTAAGCGTTCAAGGGTGTCTGACGTTGTCAAAAAACAGAGACGGATAGAGTGACATGTGAATTTTTAGGTTTGCATGCCTTATGCTACTGTTAAAATAATTGACAGAGGGCTAAATTACTAAATGAGTGAGTGTATAATGGTACTGAGAATTCTTAAAGAAAGTGAAGTTGGTAAAAGTGTTTGCGAATCACAAATAGATTTTAATGAAACGAGGGGGAAACGCTTAAAAGTAAGACGGCGCGTTTCCGTCATATGACGTTATATTTAGGTGCAGCGACTACCATAAACGCACATTGTTTAAAATCCAATATTTTGGAAAGTATACATCATATTCCTTTGAATTTTTCAGGTCTGATTTGAAATAAATAAAGCTTTCATCATGTTTAATGTTGTTTTACGTCGATTTATAGCAATTTTATCAAAGTTGTGACATTACTTTTTAATCAACCCTCGTACTTCTTTAAATAGAATGGTAAACTGCATTTGAAAACTAGCAGGGACCATATTTTTTAGCGAAAAGGTGGCGTATGAAAATATCTTCCATACTGACTTTCAAAATTATTATGGGACAATAAATGTGGTACTTATTTTTACACTATGAAAACCTAAAGAAATTTTTCAAATGTAAATATAGGTTTTATTTTTCAAAAATATATCAAATAAATATTTTTTTTTTCAAACAAACTAGAACTATGTTAGCTTTTAAAAACTTCCAATCGAAGTACGGATTTAACCCACGAATTCGTAAAATATTTTTTTAGTAAACGATCAAAGCATTTTGTTTTTTGTATCATTTGTATCTTTATGTGAATACTTCACCATATGTGAAAAATAGAAAAAGATAATTGAAATAACTAATATACGAGGACTGTTCAATAAATATTGTCCTCGGTGCTCAGAAAGAAGCAAAAGACGCTTTCAATGATTTAGTCTCCATGATTTTATTAATTAATCTCTTTTAAGTAAAATACATGGACGTAACATTTTTTATCAAATTTCTGATTGTTTTTAGAACTCATTTTTGGGTATGACCCTTAGTATACTGGAAAATGGCAGATCCAATGATTTCCCGTACTTGTTTCGTGCCTCTGAAAGGTGTTTTTTCAAGTTTGGAAATTGAGATCTGGCGAATATTGTAAATGTGAAAAAAACATTAACTTTCTGTTTACCAGAAAACCCCTTTACTCTTCAGGGCATGTGGGTTTGGACGCTGTTTTGAAGAAATTCAATATAGTGGATTCCTGGTTCTGGGTCCTTCCTCTAATAAAACCTTTTGATTTTTTTGCAAAAAAAATGCTTTCTAGTCTCCTCCAGAAATTAAACAAAAGAAGAGATGTTTTGAATTACCTCAAATGTAAAAAGTACAATGTATATTTTCTTCAAGATACACACTTTACAAGTAGTGAAGAAAATTTTTTACAGTCACAATGGGGATACAAGGCCTTTTTTAGTTCATTTAAGTCAAATTCTCGCGGGGTTGCAATACTTTTCAATAACAATTGTGAGTTTGAAGTACATAAAACTAGTAAAGATGACACTGGAAATTTTCTGATTGTAGATGTGACTATCGAGGGTTTAAACTTTTTATTGGTGAATATTTATGGTCCAAATTTAGATACACCTATTTTTTATTCAAACCTTTTGGAAAAAATTTAAGATTTTTATTCATCACAGTATATAATAATGGGTGGAGATTTTAATTTGATCCTAGATAAAGAATTGGACTCTATGAATTATAAAAACATAAATAACCCAAATGCAAGAGAAGTGTTAAATTTAAAAGATACTTTGAATCTGATAGATGTCTTTCGAGAAAAAAATCCCAAACTTAGACAATTCACATGGAGACAGAAAAATCCAATTAAACAGGCAAGACTTGACTTCTTCCTTATGTCTGAATCTTTATTGCCCATGATACCTAATATAAAACATGAAAATAGTTATCGCTCTGACCATTCTCCAGTTGTTGCATACTGCAAACTAAATGAGTTCACAAAAGGAAAAGGTTTCTGGAAATTAAATAACTCTCTGTTAACAGATAAAGACTATGTGGAATTGATTAAGCAAAAGATAACTGAGGTCAAAAGCCAGTATGCATGTCCAGTTTATAACATGGAAAACTTAGGTACGGTGAATGATGAAAATTTACAATTTACAATATGTGATAAATTATTTCTAGAAACTCTGCTAATGGAAATTAGGGGGAAAACAATATCATATTCTTCTTTCAAGAAAAGGAAAATAAAAGAGCGTGAAGCCCAGTTAGAAAAAGAGATATTAGACCTGGAACGGAATATAACAGAAAATACTGTATATAATCTATCAAATAAACAAAAAGAAATTGAAAAAATCAGAATAAATAAAATGAAAGGCCAGTGCATTAGATCTCGAGTTAAATGGATTGAGGAAGGGGAAAAACCAACAAAATATTTTGCAAGTCTAGAATCTAGAAATTATATCAGTAAACAAATTCCTAAAATTATTAAAGAAGATGGGTGTACGATATCCAATCAAGAGGACATTTTGAATGAAACAAAAATATTTTATGAAAATTTATACAAAAAAAGAGAAAATGTAAAAACAGATGATAGCATTTACAATAGACTAAAAGATTATGATATACCAAGACTAAGTGAGACTGAATCAGCAAGTTTAGAGGGACCAATAACTAAAGATGAAGTTTTATATTTCTTGAAAAACATGAAAAATGATAAAAGTCCTGGTCAAGATGGATTTACGTGCGAGTTTTTTAAGTTCTTTTGGAAAGATATTGGTGTATTTGTGACAAGTGCAATAAATAATGCAAATGAATCAATGCAATTTTCAGATGTAAATAGACTAAGAATAATTATTTGTATACCAAAAGCAGGAAAACCAAAAGAATTTTTAAAAAATTGGCGCCCCATTAGCCTTTTAAATGTTATTTATAAATTAGCATCTGGGAGTATAGACGAACGAATAAAAAAAGTTTTAAATAAATTAATACATACAGATCAAACTGGATTTTTAAAAGGAAGATATATTGGAGAAAATATTAGATTGATTTATGACATAATGGATTACACAGAATGCAATCAAATACCAGGACTTTTAATGCTTATAGACTTTGAAAAGGCTTTTGATACTATCTCGTGGAATTTTATTTATGAAACACTTGATTTTTTCAATTTTGGAACATCAATTAAAAGCTGGATAAAGACTTTTTACAGCAATATTAAGTCCTGTGTCATACAAAATGGGTTTATCTCTAATTATATATATCCAGAAAGAGGGTGTAGACAGGGGGATCCTATATCTCCATACCTCTTCCTATTTGGGTAATTTAATTCGCAAAAATGAAGATATAAAAGGTATAACAATAGATGGAGAAGAGTATAAGATTTCTCAGTATGCAGATGACACATCACTTATATCTGATGGATCACCTGAATCAATGGATGGAATTCTCAGAGAATTAGACTACTTTGCAAATTTATCAGGGCTCAAAATAAATATTCAAAAAACAAAAATGATATGGATTGGTAGTAAAAAATTTTCAAAAGATGTATATCATCATTCTAGGTGGAAGTTAGACTGGAATAGCACAACTTTTGATCTTTTAGGGATTAAGTTTTCTGTAAATTTAAAAGACATGATTGATCTTAATTATACATCAAAGTTAAGTGAAATTAAAAAGGTATTGAATCAGTGGAAACTAAGAAAATTAAGCCCCATTGGTAGGTTAACTGTAATTAAGACATTGATTATCCCTAAATTAAATCACTTGATTCTTACTTTACCTAATCCACCATTAGAAATTATAAAAGTATTTGAGGATGAAATTTATTTTTTTCTTTGGGGAAGTAAAGTCCATAAAATAAAAAGAAATACTATAATTCAAGACTACAAGGATATTGGCCTTAGAATGGTTGATTATTCAGAGTTTATAAAAGCATTAAAATCAAGTTGGATAAGAAGATTAATTCACTCTGATTCTAAGTGGGTAAAATTATTTTAATCACAAATAAACACAGATATTAAAAATCTTTGGTTAATGGGTTCAGACTTTACCGGTAAATTATGTAAGAAAATAACAAACACCTTTTGGGTAGATGTCCTTAAAAGCTGGCTCAAAATATGCTTTGCAGAGCAAGAGAAAAATAAAATGATATTCCAAGAACACATATGGTATAATCCAAAAATAATCATGGGTGAGTCATCTGTCTTTCTTAAAAGCTACTTTAATGCTGGTTTTGTTTTTATAAGTGACCTGTTCAACATAGATAATAATTTCTTAAGTTTAGACACTTTTAAAGAACTTGGTGTAAAAACAAATTTTGTTGAATTTTCTGGTTTGAAACAGGCTGTGTGTGATAGATTTATTAGCAAAAACCAAATGAATATATTTCTTTCTTATGGTCCAAATTTACCCAGTTCTGTGAAGATGTTTTACATTAATATGAAAGGCTGTAAAGACATGTATGACATTCTTATTAATAGAAAGAAAGAAACAAGTACTTCCATTTTAAAATGGAATGAAAAGGGATATCTATTCACCATGCAAGAATGGAGTAAAATTTTTGAACTCCCATTTAAAATTACACAAGAATCTAAACTGCAGTGGCTACAATTTCAAATTTTACATAGAATAGTTCCTACAAATTTATATCTTTTTAAACTTAAGATAAAAGAATCTCCAGCATGCAGTTTCTGTAAGACTGACATTGAGTCAATTGAACATCTTTTTGTTGAATGTAATTTAGTAAAAGAGCTTTGGAGTGAAATTGAGGAATGGTTTTTATGTAAGTTTAATATATCTGTAATTTTTGACAGAACAACAATATTATTTGGCAAACATAAGAATAAGGATGTCCATAAAGTGCAAAATTTGATGACACTGATAACTAAGAATTATATTTTTTCAACTAAATATAAAAATCCTTCTGTTCTAAGCATAATGCCTTTAAAAACAATTATTGTGGAAAGATTCTTGATTGAGAAATTTTTACTTTTGAAACAATGTAGATATACAGAGTATGAGAAAAACTGGCAGAGCATATGTGATATGATAAGATTCATATGTACAAGTCTACATATAAATATGTATTTAAGAATTTTTGCAAGAAACAAAATCTTAATCTTTATACCTCCCCCCTTAATGTAAAGAAAAAAAAAACAACACTATGCCCCCTATATATTTTTGTTTTTAATTTTCTCTTTTGAATTCTCTTTCCTCTCTCCTTCTCCCTCTTTCTTCTTCTCCTTTTTTCTATCCTATATTAAAACAACTTTCACATGTGTTTGATCAAATGTGAACTTGTTAATTTAATACTTGTATACCTATCTATATAAGATACTTGAAGGAAGATATATTTGTGAACATACTATTGTATATACTTGTTGGATATAAATGTAAAAGTTAAAATAAAATTTAAAAAAAAAAATTAAACTGTCTCTCCGAATACGAATTTGAACAACAAAACCACTAATTTTTAAGAAAATTACAAATAAATATGTCTTTGTTCTTTTGAATATTCGTGCTCTTGTCAGACCTTCGCCGTTTTTATCACGTACATCTTATGGTAAATTTTGTTTTGAGGGCTTTAATCAATAGATTCATGTTCCAATATCTGTTTGAAAATAAAACAAACGTGGATAACTAAAATTACTGATATTTTAAAATAATTGTTAAGAATTTCGTATACGCTGTCGTTTTCACTCATTTTTCAAAATATAGGGTGACCCTTGAGTACCATGCTTTTTTACCATCAAACGTTTCTTAAAAACAGTGTAAACTACTCCCAATATGATGTCTATCAAATTTGCTATGTGTCTTAAAGTCAGTCATACATCATCAAATATTATTTGTTGAAATTTTGCAACTAGTACATATATTTTTTAATATTTTTTGTTGGCAAGGAGGGTACCCATTTTTGATGTCCATTATATAATTTTTTATCATTGAAATCCAACAGCTCATTTGTCTATAAAACAGACATTGGTTGCTATAATGTCATTTATTTCAGTGAATATTTCTTTGGGATTTTTAACAAGTTTTACGGCAGCTAAAATGAAGCTTTTATTTTCACTCTAGTTTACTGATTCTTTACCATTCATTTTAAATGCAGTGTCTCGGAAATTCCTTGTGTCCCAGCTTCTCACGATGAAACTATGTGATGAAAAGTTGTCACATAAACTGTCATAAATTCCTGAAAAATTCAATAATGAGAGAAAGTCAAGTTTAATGTCATATGATATCTGTAATGTATGTTATATAGTTCTGGACATTATTTATTGAACAGCCCTCGTATCATAAAATTTAAGAAAAGTAGAGAAATTTCGGATTTCCATTTATTTCGATTTATGTCAATGTTCTTATTTCATCTTATAAACCCTAGTTATATCTTTTATGCAAAAAGAAAAAAAAATGAATCTTTTGAAGTTTAAAGCAGGGATCGCATGATCGCATAATGATCGCATGATTGGCAACAATATCTTTTATTCTTAATGTCCAGGGAAAAGATAATGACCGTGACATGACCTTCTCTATAATATAAAATGGTCAAATTTAATTTCACTTAATATACCTACATTTATTGATATTGTTTTGTTGATTCTTTGAAAATTTCATAAATTTTCAAATACAAGAAACATGAGAAGAATTCCAAACACATCGTGTTTTGAAAAGTACAGTACAAGATACAATGATGTTTGTCAAAAAATATTAAAATAGAATAAGAAAAAGCATAACAAAACATTTTTTGAATTTGCTCTCGGGCAAAATGTGTTTTTGTCGACACTCAAGCCAAACTGTGTAACGACCTCAGGCAGACAATTTATTTTTACTCTTTGTCATTTTTCATTTTAAATCTTAAAGTCTTAAAAAGGTTGGGACCAATCGCCCAAATGGGATATTATAGATTGTTTAAGATATACTATCTCAAATGGGCTAAAAATTTACAGTGCAAAAATTGAACATTTTTATTTTGGCAATAAATGTCATTAATTTGCATCAGATCAGTTTAAAAGGAATAACTTTTGGTAAGTAAGTTTTTTCTGCAACCCTACAGTTTGTAAGATTGATCCCCTTGAAATTAGGGATATATCTCCTATACAATGGGCATACAGAAAAACTTGTCAACCAAAAGTTATTCCTTTTTAAGTGTCCTTATTCGGATTTATGATATTCATAGCCAAAATATTTTTTTTTAATTTTTGCTTTGTAAATTTATAGCCCATTTGGGATATTATATCCCAAACGGACTATTAAATCCCATTTGGGCGATTGGTCCCGACCTGTTGAATCTTGAATTTATTGTCATGCGTGTCTGTTTATCCGTAAAAAGCTATCAATATATACAATTTCTTTTGTCCTTTTTTCATAGCGTTTGGAAAAAGAGGAGGCGTTAAGATAGATAACTTTTCATCCCCACTGTTAGACGAAAGTGAAGAAAGAAGAATAATTCTTTTAGGGCGCATTGGCTCCGGGAAAAGTCTTGTTGGGAATGCGATACTCGGAAAGGCGGTCTTTAAAAGTCGCCGTGGTTTTTCTGCAGTCACAAAGACATGTGATTTTTCCAGTGTAGTCAGAAATAGGAAAAGGTATATAATTTTTGATACCCCTGGATATGGTAGTTTCACTGAAGATGGAAGTAAGGTCTTTGAAGAGTTAAAGCGCTGTTTATATGTGATATCCCCAGGATTCCATGCTATTGTTCTTGTCATGTCTTTAGCTCAACGATACACACACAAAGATTGGACAATCTTAAATGAATTCAGAAGACTACTCGGAGAAAATAGTTATGCTCACACAATTCTAATTTTTACCCATGTCGAGGGTTCTGAACTTCATTCAGTTATAGAAGAAAGTGAAGAAGTGAATAAGTTAGCAAAATCATGTGGAGACAGATATCTTAGTTTTGGATATACAAAGTTTGTTGAAGATGCCGTGGTTGCAGAATTTGAACACATGTTAGAGAATTTAATTTTGATGAACCGGTCTGCGAATTATACACATCCTTTTTCCGATAAAGTATTTGAAATTATTTGTAAGGATGCAGCAGATATAAGGAAAGCGGACGATTCCTTTTCCTACGAAACATCTATCAAAAAAGCAAGAATGGACGCCTTCAGAGGAAGATCCCCCCGTGATAGAGAAATTGTAGCTCTTGATTCAATGCATTATGCAGGTTGCGCAATTCTCTAGATAATCATCTTCACTAGCTAAGAATTTCTGATACGCTACTCTCCCCATAAATATTGGCATATTACGATGCTGTGAAAAAAAGAGATTTTTTCGTCGCAAGATCCCGAATTTGAACAGGTACGCGCAGTTTACGTTATTAACAGAAATAAGTAATATTTAGCGTGGTTGGGTCCTGATTTGTTTTTTTCAAGTTTATTTTTAGTTTCTACACAGATAGCTTTATTAAAAATCAAATCAATAATTGGGGTTAATACGCTTTTGGCACCACAGTACATTTAATATGACCCTTGTGCAGTGAAATCTGTGTCTTAGTCATAAATTATATTTATATCTTCGATATTTTTCCTCCAATATTTTTATTCAAATAATACAAGATACAAAATAACCTTTGTCTATTTAAAAAAAAAGACAATATAAGCTGCTGTCATAAACTATATGGATTACATGAATCCACATTTTCTTTATCAACTTATATAAGACCCACTAACTACAAAGATTATTAGTGTTCTAGATTGCTATGATATTGATCATGTTACGGAAAGTTTATTTTCAAAATATGTTTTTTTATATGTATGTGAGAAAAGTTATTCATGTCTTTGTAAAATTCAATCATTCTGATTTGTTTTTAGTACCTAATTTTATTCCCAGAACACTCTTCATATTGATCTTGTTTATAAGGGTCATGCTTCTATTAGTGTTAAACTTATACTTTGTTAAATAAAAATGGTGCAATATTTTTTATGATAATTTATGTATATTTATGAAAATGTCAATAATTATATACTAGTATAATGTGAAAAAATTCTGTGATCAAATATTGGAAATATATTATATATATCATATTTATCATACCAATCCAGTGAGCTCCTTGCACCCCTGGTGAGGTATTACCAGAGGGCTTCTATGGAAGTTTTGCCTCACTGTTATATTGTACGTTATTGAATAAAGATTTGAAAAAAGGAAACTTTTAATTGTGAAAAAGAAATTTCACGTTTCAAATTACTTTGCATATCAATTATTTGACCTTTCTGTACTCACAAAAATGTTATTTTTTGCCATTAAAATTTGATAATCAAGATATTGATTTTATTGTCTTAAACTTTTCGAATTTTAGCACATAGGTCAAAGATATTTTAAATATTCAGATCACAACAAATTAAGTGGTAGTATATGATATAATGTTTTAGATAATTTTTTCAAGTGACAATTATAATTTATGTTTAATTGGCTCAATTTTTTCCTGGACCCGGACTTTCAGAGTACATATATATTACATTTATCACAATTCATTTATAGAATTCTTTAAAAAATTATTTAATAGATATTTCAGAACCACCATAGTACGTTTTATTGTTCAAAACAGCTTTTTGTGCGACAAGCATATAGAAAAATAGGAAAATAAAAATAGCAGTACTATTCTTAGTTCAAAATGGGTAAGTCGGTCATTTTCTTCTTTAAAAAAAACTTTCCACAAAATATAGTTCCTGGCTTAATCTTTTTGATTTGAATTCAGTCGCGGTTTTTTCCTTGCATATAGTTGAATTTGCATTTTAGTGTCCATATTAAATGTTAGAACTTTAAAATGGTACAGAATTTTAGTAATAAATAAAAATTGGATGACATTAAATCTATTCATAGAATAGCAGAAACCTTGGCTAAAAAGGTGATCAACAGAAAATTTAAATATCACATCCTGTATTAGATCAAGACACCAAAATCAGCCAAAGGGCCGAAGGTATTCGGGGTGATATTTTTTATGTAATGTTTTGTAGAAAAGTGTATGTTTTATTAGTCCCCTACCGGTGAAACCGGAGGGGACTATAGGTTTCCTCTGCGTCTGTCTGTCTGTCTGTTTGTCTAGCTGTCTGTCTGTCAGTCTGTCCCTCTTGGTTTTCCGCATTTATTTCTTAACGCTGGTAGATATTTAGCTGATTTTTGGTACGTGGGTGTATCTTGATGAGTTATAGATTAAGTCTGAATAGCGTTCCGATTTAATGATTTTTTACAGAATTACGGCCTTTTCAATTTTTCAGGGGTTTTGCACTTTTCTCCTAAACACTTGCAGATATTGAGCTAGGTTTAAGTAAAAGACTTTACCTTAATTAGTTAAAGATCTAGATCAAGCTTGCATTTCGTTCTGCTTATTTGATTTTTGAAAGAATTGCGTCTTCTTTAATTTTATAATTGGGTTATATATAGGTTTCGCGATACACTACATTTATGTCGTGATGCACTAAATTTATGTTCTAAACGAGATTATCTTGAATTGGTACTTGCTGGATAGCTTTTATAAATTGATTAATTATAGATTAAGTTTGCAATTCGTTCTACTTCATCAAATTCTGAAGGAATTGTGGTATTTTTATTTTTTTTTTAATAATTGGGTTCACAATAGGGTTTGTGATGCACTTAATTAATGTCGTGATGCACTACTGGATTAATGTTTCATGATTTGAAACTTGATGGATACCTTTATAGTAACAAATATAGATCAAGTTTGATATTTTTCTGGTATAAAATTGATGTTCAACCATGCAAAATAAGCTGTTCTGATCAAAGCATTTGTGTGTGTCAAATGGCATTCAAAGACGTCACGAGTCTTTCTTTGTAAGGCAGATCCAATACATTCAAGTAATAACTGAAATGTCCATATTTAAGTAACAATTTTTCATACACAGGCTCTTATAAAATGACACCCCAAAGAGAAAAGGGGAACCCGGAAGGGGACATGTATTGCTAATGCAATACTCTCAGAATGCTTGTTATGTTTATTACAGATTTACTTATAAAAGCAACACATCAGCATTATTGAAGAACAGTAAAGAAATCGAGTAGACGTCGGATCGTAGTAACTAATCATTTAATCTTAATCAGGATTCAAACCTCATCCGGAAAAAATGTATTATGATGTAACGTGACCCGATCTTGCGTGTTACAAAAATTATGTGGGTCCTCTTATTCCTGTGATTTACCCAAATTAATCAACAAGATGTGTTTATTTATAAAATGAATTTATTCAAACAATAACAATAATGATTTATGATTAAATACAAACAAAGTATACTTATGGATAATGGGACAGGATACACAACAGTCAGCTGATTGGGTTCCTCAATATCAACAAAGGGATAGTACGTTCAGCTGATTCAAGTTGGGTCAGGATATATAAAATAGTAAGCTGATTGGGTTCCTTAATATCAACAATGGGATAGTACGTTCAGCTGATTCAAGTTGGGTCAGGATATATAATAATTGGGTAGGTTGGGTTACCCAATATTGATAAATTTCCCCAATGCGAGGGCCTCAGTTTTTACCAAATGATTGGGAGTTTGGACTCTGAGTTGGTCAGATGTTGAAGGGGCTGACCAACCTCCCAGACTGAAGAAAAAGTCTTCAGTGCCTTCTTTATATACCTTCCAGTGCGAATTAGTTCACGCGCGAATAACAAGCGATACCGCCAGTATTCGCGCGACGTTTGTATGGTAACACTCATAATATTAGCTATTCCACTCGACGCCATTTTATCTAAAAATAGTAACCTATGGCAGGCACAATTTGTTCGAATTTGTTATGTGAAGTAAACATTGATATGACAGTGAATACGTTGGATCTTGCAATGTCAATCGAAAGTAACTGATTAAGTAAGTAACAGGAAGTTCTTATAATATATTATTTCTTTTAATGTACATAACAATCATTTCATAAAGATACTTTGAAGAAAATGAACTTTCAATGAATAACACAGCATATGCAAAAGTTTTCACATATTCATTTAAGGTCTAGTGTTAAGTACGGTTAAGTACTTCTAACGATTTTTAACATATTTAATGATTTTTTCATGACTAAAATGATTCTTTAGAGAGTCCCACAAATTCCCACAATATTTTTTTTAAATGTGTCTTCATCGGGATCGGCAACATATTTGTCATAATGTGATTTATGTAGAATGAAGCGTTACACGTTTATAAAAGGGAATAGACTTCCTATATTTTTGACTAATTATCATATATATTTCCTATTTTTTCAATTGAATATTATTGAAATCAGGAAAATCAGTCATTTGAAGATCTCCTTTATTTCAATTGCGCTCGAGATTCATTTCGAAGTTGTCTTTCTTGATTAGCTCTCGTAGGTGCTAGAAGTTGTCATTGTTTGGGTATATTTTGGCATCAGTATTGACTTTATTCCGCATAATTAAATGCAAAGTATGCTTATACCTTTCATATTTCAGACTTATAACCTCAGAAACCAGAAATATAATGTTGAAATCTTTCTTTTAATTTTTAGGTGAAATAGCTACTCATAACTTTTGCATCAAGTAAAGGCTTTAGCATTACAAATGCGGGAAAAGGGATGATATGTTGTTTGAGAATTGTTTTGGAAACGATGCCAAGTTGGATTTGGGTACCTGGGTCGAATAACAATGTCAGACAGTCATTTGTTATTACGATTGGGCTGATCTATGGAGGAAATTCGGGTTTGTACAATAAAACCAAACGATATTCATGAAATAAACATAGACAATGAATTATAAAGCATACATTATTAACAAACGATGATTGATAATATTCCCATATTTGGGAAATACAAATAAAATTACGATACGTAGATTAGATATTCAGGGCATAATTGGGGTGATCCAAGCTATGAGTAATTTTAGTCAAGGGGAAAATCCTTAACAATAAGATTTATCAAAATAAATGTCGAAATATTCAATTATATTTACTCAATATCAAAAAGTTATTTTTGAAGCCGCTTAGTCCGATTCTAATCGCGATAAAAATATATATAAATATAAATATGTATACCTTCAGCAAATGAGTTGCTTGTCGCGATGAGATTAGCAGATCGCTCGCAGGGTAAGATCGTCCGATACTCGTGTTACTCAGAGTGTAAAGTATTGCAAGAAATCCAATATACAGAAAGTCGAACACCCTTGTGTTCTAATCCAGCCTTCATTGAAGAAAACAAAAACCTGGATATCGTTGTCAGTGACTGGGGTACAAGGACTGTTGTAATGGTAACACTCATTTAACTTTTGCATCAAGTAAAGGATTTAGCATTACAAATGCGGGAAAAGGGGTGATATGTTGTTTGGGTATTGTTTTGGAAACGTTGACAAGTTGGATTTGGGTACCTGGGTCGAATAACAATGTCAGACGGTCATTTGTTATTACGATTGGGCTGATCTATGGAGAAAATTTGGTTTTGTACAATAAAACCAAACGATATTCATGAAATAAACATAAACAATGAATTATAAAGCATACATTAATAACAAACGATGATTGATAATATTCCCATGATATCTACAAATAAAATTACGATATGTAGATTAAATATTCAGGGCATAATTGGGGTGATCAAAGCTATGAGTAATTTTAGTCATGGGGAAAATCCGTAACACAGCTCCCCCTCCATGAAAACATTCGTCCCGAATGTTGGATCGTTTTATCAAGTCTCATTTTTAGGACTATATTTCATGGGAATATTGTCATGAAGAGTAACATTTGCAATAAACAGAATCATGGGCCACAATCATACAAAATATCAATAATTACAATGTGGTGTTCATCAATTATCAACACATAATTAACTTTTACCAAAATGTTTTTGTTCATAACAGTTCATCACTTCTTACCAATCCTGGATCCATTGGAATAGAAAAATCACGACGGAGACAAATCACGGATCTCAATCCACAACACAAATATTCACAATTATTATACGGTTCACAAAGTTATATAATATAGTCCTTTGAACTATCCAAAAGGTCCAGAGCATCCGTCTACTATGAATCCAGCATCATTGGGAAATGTCCAGGATCAACGTTCGGAAGTACGTCACTCGGCTAAGAGGGCTTCCTCACAGCAAGGTATGAACTAGGGATGGCTCCCTTAGGTGGTTGGTATGAAACATATGATTCACCAACACCATTTTGTAATTCTTTATTGTTGGGGTAGGACGAGGCTGGGGAACTTGTTAGGGCTCTTTGGAGTTTGTCGACAGTTACATGGAACATTTTCTTTGATTCTTTGGTAATTTCTTTGGGGACATTCTCAGCATTCATACATTACAAGTGGTCTGGAAATTGGGGGTTGAGCTTTTGGCTAAAGGTATTAATGGTACGGGTATCGGTTGGGTCTTTCAATACATCTAGTATTGTGTCAACACATTTGAATGTGGCACATTGGGTAGTTTTACATAGTTTGCTACTTTCATCTTTCATATTCATGTGACAAACCGTGACTTCTTTGTATACAGTTATAGGGGTTTGGGTTATCAACAACTCATTTTTTCAACAAAACTTGGGATAGGTTCTACTTTTCCAACCTCATCCCTAAACAAAGGGTTATCTACCTTTGCAGGAGCAACATAATCACAATGAGGAGGATTTCCAATATCCTCAGCAAGACTTATCTTGCCACAAGACACAACTTTTACACAAGATTTACTAAAGCAGGGAATGTCTAGACCCTGTACCTTTAGTTTCATCTGTTTCACAAAAAAGTCACATGAATTCTGGGTCATAAAATCTAGTCCCAATATGCATGGGTTTTGTATGTCGGCCACAAGTATTTTATGGGTAACTTGAAAATTTTCAAGGGATATTTTGATTGGGCATTCTCCCTTAACTGGGATTGCATTACCACATGCAGATGTAAGTTTGATAGATACTGGGGTAATTTGGGGCTTTTCCACAGTATCCAAATTTTCAAAGAAATGTGTGCTGACAATAGTCATACTGAACATTTTCGGAATCGCGTACACCTGACAACATACTACGGACTGCGGACTTTACAGGTGAGGGAACATGTCAAAAGCGTAACTTAAAGAATATACGAAGAACTACGTATTGCATTTCTTTTTAAAATTGATAATCGCAATTCTACTATATGTTCGAATAGGTTTATATAATTTTATTTTTATGAAACCTCTTGCAAACCTACAGTAGAGTATTTAAGTCTTCTGAACAATATTTTTTTTTAGATAAACATGCATACTGCTAATTGTTTATATAAATCCAAAAATATTATGTTTATTTTCGAAACTTCTCAATAACTTAACTTAAAAATATGATTAACATGATAAATTAATGATTATGTCTTTCACAGAATTCTATTTTTAATTGATAATGAGTATGTAACCAATAAGTTATTTAACTCATTCATAATTGAAAATCGTAATTATTTAAATTAGAGACACTTGTGAGGTTTAATCAAGTTAAGGCGAACAAAGCTCTTTTACTTTTATTCTCAGGTAATGACCCAGATAAAGGTTAAATATATTTTATTTTAATCAATCAGATTCTGTCTCATCTGAGCTAACACCAAGGGCCTTGAGAAGTTTTGGGATTTTTGTGGTAATGAACTTATTGTAAGCTTCCTGATTTTCACGCATTACACTAAGAAGTTGCCTTTTGGTAGCTTTGGTCTTGGTCTTGGTTGAAGAATTGGATGTTGGATGGTTGGAGGAAGAGCTAGATGGAAGAGATGCAGGGCGAGACATGGTAGTAGATGGTCGAGTTGAAGAACCAACAGAAGACACAGGAAAGATCGGAAAGATGCTGAAGGACCAGGACTAGAGGGAATAGGTGTAGACGTAGATTGGGCATTCGCATTGGCTGATTTAGAAGTACAAGGTACAGACTTTGATGGACCCACAGACAGTGTCTCATCTTCGTCGGACGACAGCTCTCCTGTAATTTGTGATCTCGGATCCAGTGATCCCGCCTGTTTCCCTTGATAGCATGTAGGTCGTGCTAGCTTCATTTCGATACTTCTAACCTTTTTTAACTCATTCCTGAAAAAAATATCTTAATATTATTCTGTTGTCTTTTATTTATTTCATTGTTTTTTTTATTACTCAGTATTCACGCGTTTTTTTTAATAATGTTTCTCAATTTTATATTTTAATTAACTGTAAGGTACTGGTACATGTATATGCAAGTGTTTCACCTTATTATATTTATTTTCTATGTCGCCATCTGAGATAGAAAGCAGTTTTGAAAGTTTTGCAGACAGCCTGTCTTTAATTTGTTTTAATGATGATGATTTGTACATATTTTGAGTTTCAGATGGGAATTGGTGGATATTTTCCAGCATAGATTTACGAATTTGAATCCAGGCACACGGATGTACCTGGTAGCTCCTCAGCATTAGTATGATCTCCTGGTCGCAGAACTTTATAACACGCTTTCTTTTGACAAAAGCTTGATGTTCACAATATTCTGTAAAACAAAAAAATCATTAAAAAAATGAAAAAAATCATAATTTTTTAAAGTAAATTAAGGTAGACAGTGAATATCACCTGAATATGGTGCGTATGCATGTGTGTGGGGTGGGAGGGGGGTTAGACTAAGATCACTAGATATTTATTTACAGAAAAAACACGTATTAAAAAATGCACCCTCTTTTATTTAACCAGTTGGACTAAAATTAATAAAAAGAAGCATTTTACTGTTTTAGACAACGATTCATATTAATCCAAAACTAATCAAAGAATCTTGTTTTTATCAAAGCGTTATTTTTTTGTGAGTGTGTTAGTGTACTATAAATATCTCAAATTAATTTCCATTCAACTTTTTTTAAAACAAATTGAGGAAATTTGGTACAGAAGTTGATATAAAGTGATTTTAATCCCACCCCACCCCCCGAAATGTTTAATGCATAAGACCTTAGAGTTACGGGCCTTTTGATTCCCGATATCACGTCGAAAAGCGAAAGCGACGTCAGTGTGAGTATTTTTCTGTAGTACATGTAAATAATATTAACCAATGTTTACATTTTTTGCACAAGTTTAAAGATTTAAATTTCTTTTAAAACGCAAGAAACAAAACACATACACACATATATAAATAAATAATAACCCCCCCCGCATAAAAATATATATGTACATATATGTATTTATTAAACATGCAGGTATAATTACATAAAGAATTGCATAATGTATAGAGAATAATACTTCTTTGAGTTTAAACCGTAAGAGAAAACAGAGTTAAGAAAAACTTACCATCTGGAATATCTGGTAGCTCATCCATTTTTTTTTTACAAAGTCCGTGCTCTCGGTTCAAAGTGAGCGCAATGAAAAAAATAGCACAATAAACAAGACAAAAAGGCGCATGTCCAAGGTGGAAAAGAGAAAGTGCGGATCTATGTTTATTTTAAAGAAGGAGTGGTGAGGTATATAGAAGAATCTGTAGAACCATTAAAATAACAAAATAAATCGTAATTAGTGTGTTGGGGGATGTAACGTTTAATACATGTATACTATCACGTAAAGAAACTCCGTAATTTAGGACTATTTAATTAAACAACACATACACTGCATTGATATAAAATTCATGAAAAGCACACAATTTCACTCATATTTTCATACAATATGGTTAGGAACCCCATCCCCACACAAAGATCCAAGAAATTAAACCATTTTGCAAATACGTACTTTTATCTTGATAAAAATATGAACAAGCACACCTAATTGTATAAAAAAAATTAATTGATGTTAAAAATGTTGAAATTAAAATATTTTTAAAAGACTATCAATAGAAAACAGAGTTTAGTGTCTTCACATCATCTTTTTATAAGTTCAACAATATTAGGGGGGGGCTGTGTGTGAGGGTGAGTGTGTTTCTGGGTTTTTTTTGGGGGGGGGGGTCGAAGAAAATAAATTGTTAGCATGTCAGTTTATTATTTTATAATTGATAGATATGTATGTATCTTACGTTAAATGATTTAGGAAAAATGTATAATCAAGATATAAATAAAATACAACTCCTATATTGAGTTCTTTGGTCTTAAATCAGTGTAGAACAAAAACTAAGAAGGGTTTTCCTGCTTTTTTCCTTAGTTTTCGTTAAATATATATATTTATAAATACTATATAATAATTCATTATTGCAGGAAAACATGGATTTAGATATTGTGGCGACAGCGATCCCAGCTTTTGCCTCAAGTCCCCCTGATATTCTGTTTATAAAAGAATTAATATCGATACTGATGTTGATCACAAAGCCCCCACCGGATCCATTGGTAGATGCTCGACATCGGTTATGTAATGGAGAAATAGGTGTATGACAAGGAAGAAATGTTTTTGGCATTTTCTCAGAACACCCTTATGGTTTTTTTGAAATAACAGGAGAAAGTATTGAAACATTTTTAGACCTCATGCAAAAAATTACTAACGTGTTAGGTGCAAACATGAATGGACATTGTTTATCACCAAGAAACCGTACAATATTATTTATGATATGGTTGAGATGTTACCCATCGTACTATTTCTTGTCTCAACTTTTTGATGTAAGCATTACAACAATTCATGAGGAAATCAGTCAGTTAATGCACGTATTCCATCTTGTTGCAAAATCCTTCCTCACCTGGCCTTCTATTAATGAATGGCGGAATATGATGCATGTGTGGCCAAAATTACCATGCGCAATCGGTGCAATCGACGGTACCTCAGTAGAGATACATTGCCCAAGAACTGAGCCACAACGATTGTATTATTCTGGTCACAGGAAATATCATGCATTACATGCAGAGGTCATAATTGACAACTCTGGATTGATACGTCACATAGAAAGCGGCTTCCTTGGTCATCAAAATGATGCTCAACAATATTCTTTAATGTCAAATAAAATCGGGGCAGAGCTCCCTTTCCCAGTAGATTGTTTTATTTTAGGGGACAAAATATATCCTAATGGGTATCCAATCATCACTCCATATTCCAATCAAAAAATAATTAACAGGAATCCTCAAGAGCAAAGAAAAAGACGGAAATTTAATAGACTTGTGTCGATGTATAGATCCCTCATCGAACGCTCGATCGGAAAATTAAAGAAATATAAAATTCTGAGTGGGATATGGCGTCATCCGAGGAGGAAGTTACCCATTGTTATAGACATTGTTACAGGGCTTGTCTGTAGACAACACAATCTTTGATTTATACACATCACAACATTGAAGATGCTTGTACAATACCTACACGTTTGTGTATATAATCTGATATACATATAAATATACATTTTATTTACTCAATAAACACAAATTAAGCTTATAATTATAATTTTTCTTTTAAATCTGTTTCCATGTTTAAATTGTGTCACATGCATGAAAACAATCCCAGAAAAATGAAAGAATGTACAGTAAAGTTAAGAAAGACTGAAAACGTATTTCTATACGTTCCCTGAAAGCGGTCTTTTGTTCGATAGTCTGCAGTCCGCAGTACGGTGTCAGGTGTACGCGATTCCGAAAATGTTCACTAGCACCTGTATGTACTAGAATATTTGTTTCTTTATTGCCAATTTTTCCAGTAACATAAATTTCATCATTTTCCCCATTTATATCTCTCACAAAAATTTCTTTGGGGATAGGTTCAGTACAAAAAAGGAATCTTTCTTGGATTCAAATTCTGTTTCATTTTCAATATTTGGTTTGGGCTTTAGTGAGAGAGGTTGAGCCATATTTAATGGCAAGTGTTGGGGCCTGCCCCTTGAATCTGTTGACTTCCGACCCCCGAATTCGACGTTGGGTAGTTTCCCTGATTTTGGGGTTGGTATTGATTCTGACTTGGGTTCTTTGGGTAATTTTTCCAATTGTTGGAATTTCCTTGGTAGGGTGAACCTTGGGGTCTGGGTCCGTAATTTGTGGGTTTGTTATTTTGGTAGTCAGGTCTGACTGGGTTTTCGTATGAGCTCATATTGGAAAAATTTGCATGGGGGTTTTGGTACGAGTTCGCATATAAATATGCATATGGGATTTCTGCCAAATTATGGGTAGGCATTTGACAATTCCTCACTAGAGCTCTGATTTCTTAGGGAAGGGATTGGAGATCATCCCGCAGGTTTTGAATGGGTTCTGATTTGTTAATATCATTGACAGTTTTTTTCCTCTGGGCATCTGCCAATCTATAAGTTTCCAACCGAATGGCCAAAATTTCAGCTTCATTTATATCTTTGGGCTTTGCTTCCCTTAACCTTAATCGCATATCTGGGTCTGGTAAGGCATCAATAAATTGATCGAGGGCCAGAATGTTGAGAATGGTTGGGTCAGCCATTGGGTAAGCTTGACGAGTTAGCCTTTTAATAGATTGGGCCAATTCGGGTAAGGATTCATTTGCACGCCTAGTTTTGGTTTTGAGTTGGGCACGGTACATTTCAGATCTCTCAATGGAGCCATATCTCCTATTTATGATTTTCACAAGGGAGTTAAAATCTCTTCTTTGAATTTCGTTCAGTTCACTCAGGAGGGCGCGGGCACTACCCGTCAGACTACTGGCTAGATACAGTGATTTGGTTTTATAGTCCCACCCATGCAAGTCAACTAAAATTTCAAATTGGGCAAGGTACTCATCAAAGTCCTCTGATCCATCAAATGTTTGGGGCTATATAGTAACATGGGCTTTGGGTGTAGATTGGAGAGGCATTCCATTTTCATTTCTATTGATATCAAGTAAGGGGGGGGGGGTATTGGGAACCCGACATTGTTCTTGGATGACGGGTATATTCCCTTTGCCCGTTCGTTGGGTCTGTACGAATATGGGGTTGGAAATCATCATAAGAGTGGACTGGGTGAATGGGTCTGGATATTGAGACACTGGATGTGTGATGATTGTCTCCGCTGTCACAGGTTGGGTTTTCAAATTTTCTTTCTAAATGATTACCATGATCTCTCAATTCATGATATTCATGTCTCATACGCAACAATTGTTGGTTAACACTTTGTACCATAGACACTAACATGTCCAATTGATTGTTCTTTGCAGGCGGTACTGAATCTGATACCATTGGGGAAGATTGGAGACTGGGAGCAGGTAAATTATGATCCCGATTATCTTCCACAGCATTGTACAAGGATGGGCGTGATTTGAAAGTGACTTGTGAATCAAAACTTTCTTCAGTTTCCATTGTAATTATTGGGTACAAAAATTTGTTAGGTCAATAAAAAAAATTACAAAAATATAAAAATCCTTTTGTCTTTATAATAGAAAAATTTTGGTAAACAGAAATAAGCAAATAGAGATCCTACTTCTGACACCAGTTTGTATAATAATTGGGTAGGTTGGGTTACCCAATATTGATAAATTTACCCAATGCGAGGGCCTCAGTTTTTACCCAATGATGGGGAGTTGGGACTCTGAATTGGACAGATGTTGAAGGGTCTAACCAACCTCCCAGACTGAAGAAAAAGTCTAAAGTGCCTTCTTTATATACCTTTCGGTATTCCGGTGCGAATTAGTTCACGTGCGAATAACAAGCGGTATGGGTGCGACGTTTGTATGGTAACACTCATTTAACTTTTGTATCAAGTAAAGGCTTTTGCATTACAAATGCGGGAAAAGGGATGATATGTTGTTTGGGTATTGTTTTGGAAACGATGCCAAGTTGGATTTGGGTACCTGGGTCGAATAACAATGTCAGACGGTCATTTGTTATTACGATTGGGCTGATCTATGGAGGAAATTCGGGTTTGTACAATAAAACCAAACGATATTCATGAAATAAACATAGACAATGAATTATAAAGCATACATTATTAACAAACGATGATTGATAATATTCCCATATTTGGGAAATACAAATAAAATTACGATACGTAGATTAGATATTCAGGGCATAATTGGGGTGATCCAAGCTATGAGTAATTTTAGTCAAGGGGAAAATCCTTAACAATAAGATTTATCAAAATAAATGTCGAAATATTCAATTATATTTACTCAATATCAAAAAGTTATTTTTGAAGCCGCTTAGTCCGATTCTAATCGCGATAAAAATATATATAAATATAAATATGTATACCTTCAGCAAATGAGTTGCTTGTCGCGATGAGATTAGCAGATCGCTCGCAGGGTAAGATCGTCCGATACTCGTGTTACTCAGAGTGTCAAGTAATGCAAGAAATCCAATATACAGAAAGTCGAACACCCTTGTTTTCTAATCCAGCCTTCATTGAAGAAAATAAAAACCTGGATATTGTTGTCAGTGACTGGGGTACTAGGACTGTTGTAGTGGTCACAAAAATGGGAAAGCTCCACTTTTCCTACAGTGGGAATTTGCAGGCTAACAGATATCGAACATTTAACCAGTACGGTGTAGCTTCGGACATTTCTTGTCACATTCTGATCGCGGACTTTGATAACAATGTGGTACACATCATTGATAAGAATGGACAGTTCCTTCTCTACTTGGACAGTTGTCATCTCTGTTATCCATGGGACCTTAGTATGGACAATAACGACATTCTGTATGTTGCCGAGTGTTATTCAAATGATGTGAAAAGAATCAAATATCTTAAATAACTATTCATACAATATATATATATAATTATATATAATCCTTATTTAGCTTCAAGGTACTTGGACACAGATTTGGGGAAAATTTTTTCTTTTATCTTATATATTTCAATATTTCACACCAAAATTAATTAAATTTTTTATCTATTTTAAAAGTTATTAAAACTTTTAATTTTTTGGCGGGTTTGATTCACACTTCCTTGCACTTTCACAAATTTTAAGTTAACTCTAAATACTTAAGGAAAGTGGCAATCTTGTTGTGTATAAATGAAAAATATTAATGCTATAATCCAGAAAAATCAAAGTACATACGTTCGAAAGCAGACCAAACACACAATATAGTCCGTGCAGTTGTGGTGAGCAGACTTTGGCTGCTGAACGTGTACATAACACGAGTGTGATCGATTTGCACACAAGATTTAGTTCGGAATGACAATCCTTGTTAAGGAATTTTGCTTTGTAACATTTCTTCTCTGAAAAAAAAAATTATTTTTCTAGCAAAGTTTTAATATTTCTCATTAATACACAAAAAAGATTGCCACTTTACTGAAGGATTTTAAGAATAAAGTTAAAAGTGAAGGTGCAAAGATGTGTCAATCAAATCCGCCACAAAATTTGAAGTTTTAATAACTTTTAAAAAAGATTTTTAATTAATTCTCTCTGTGAAATGCTTTTAAAATGTATAATTAATGATATTATACAGAAAAAATTAACTTCAAATCTGTGTCCAAGTACCTTTAATAAGACGGAGGTAAAGAAGATATGTTTTTTCTCCAGAGTTTTATGACATTTAGAATGAGATATAAATGTACACCTTATAGAGCAAATACTGAGTGTATTATTAATTTTTAAGATAGAAAAAAATGATTGTTCAGAAAAATTAGTATTTATTCTTTATGTTTGTTATAATGTAGACTACGGAAGTAAAGTGTTGAATGGGAAGCTTTTCTGTCGTGCATCTAATTAACAGGAGACCACAATTTGTTCTGTATGCTCTTTGTTCATGTTGTTAGCAAATTGATTTTCATATCGTCCATAAATAATTTCCTGACTTTGAAATCTAAGGGGTCTTCTATGGGTTAACGAATATGATAAAAATTACCTTGCAATTGTGGAGAAAAGGCTTTGCCTATGTTCACTGTACATGCACCTTGTAAAATTTTAATCTGATGATTACACAGTACATTACATTAAATTTCTTATAATGACAGCGTCCAAACCCGCACGCTCTTAAAGAGTAAAGGAGTTTTGGTGGAAAAAGGAGAGTCATTTTTTTTCACAATAACAATATTTGCCAGATCGTTCCCCTTTTGACTTTTTTTCATTTTCCAAACTTGAAAAAACACCTTTCAGGGAGAAGAAACAAGTCCAGGAAATCAAAATATTTGCCAGTTTACAGTAATCACTATACTAAAGGTCATACCAATAAGTGAGTTCTAATTAAAAACAATCAAAAATTGCATTAAAAAAGATAACTGACATGTGTTTAAATTGAAAGAGAATATTAAGTTATGGCAAGCCCTTTTACCATTTATTCGGAAAAATAATTTTATCTTCAAATTACAGAGATATCTTTCAGATTAAAGATTCTCTTAATAATTAGAAATATCTCCCAACTTAAAGTGATATCTCTTATTTCTAAGATATATCTCTATAAGAAAAAGATATCTCTTAACGTTGTAGAGATATTTCTTATACTTAGAAAGATATCTCTTTTACTTTAAGAGATACATGTATCTCTTTCTCTTTAAGAGATAGCCCTTTCGTGAAAAGAGATATCTCTGAACGTTAAAGAGATATCTCTTTCACCTAGAAAGATATCTCTTTCACTTTGAGAGATATCTCTTAAAGCATAGGCCTAAATGGAAGGGACCGCCGACTCCTATGACGCAAAATAGATATCACTATATGATCTCCCTCCGATTGCAGCGCACTCACCGAGATACATAGAAAACATATCCGGCATTACAAAGATAACGTTATTTACATCGAAATTGTCGAGAAGGATATGGAAATAACGAACAGTATTCAATCTCAACGTCCATTAAACAAATATACAAAATAAAAGCAGAGCAAACACGGACCTCCGAAACATCAGAGGTGGGATCAGGTGCCATGGAGGATTGAGCATCCCCTGCCGACCGGTCACACCCGCCGTGTGCTCGTTGTCATAATCAGGAAATAACGAAAAAAATCCGTGGTCAATTCAGTGTTTAAATAATGGACTAACAATTGGTATGAAAACGTCAGTCAGCATTTCATTCAATGATAAATTGTATTTGCTGACAAGGTCATTGTATCGACAATAAAATTTACGAAATGATGACTTTAAACGAGACTGTTGATATTCTTGTTTCATCAACTTGCTTGTCAATAATTTACCTCGTTTAAGAAATTGTTCATACGTAGAGCATGCTCTTGCGTATCGAATCAACTGAGATATAAATACTCCGTATGCAGGTGATGAAGGTATATTGCTGCATAAGTAAGGGAAGTTGACGATAGAAAAGTTAAAGTCATCACGTTTATCATATAGCTTGGTTGTCAGATTACCATTTGTGTCTTTTTCAAGTAAAGTATGAAGCAGAAGTGTCGGACTCTGTGGTATTTTTTATCTCAAGCTCACCAGGATATATCGTGTCGACGTAGGAATGGAAATTATCATTATTAATTGACAATACGTCGTCGATATATCTACTAGTAAATGTCGAGTTGAAGGCCACAGCAAGTGTTTTTTTCTTTTCACGCAAAAGATTTTGCATAAATTCTGCTTCAAATGAATATAAAAATAAGTCTGCTTATAACGGAGCGCAATTAGTACCCATAGGAATTCCAATAGATTGTTGGAATACCAGGTCTCCAAAAACCACATAAATATTGTCAATCAGAAACTCAAGCATCTTCTTGATGTCAACTTCAGAGTACTTGTGTGTGCAATCAGAGTCTGTTCTAACAACATAATTTTTCAAATGACCAATGACGAGGTAAGTAAACTTACGAGTTCCATTTTTGTTGAAGAAGCAGCTGTCAATGATGTCAAAAAGCCTGGATTTTAATTTGTCGTGCGGAATAGTTGTGTATAAAGTTGAAAAGTCATAGGTTTTTATGGTGATTTTTACAATAGAAATATCTCTCTTTGTTTTCATACACTGTTTGTCATTGAGGGTAATTTCCACATCTATTTTAAGTAACCAAAATTCTGTTAATCTGAAGAATTTAAGATTTTCATTTAAAATAATTTTTGTCATTGTCATTTTTTTATATAATGATGGAAAATACATGTAAGTTTTTATTTAAATGTAATGTTTAAAATTTTGATAATTTCAACATCACTTCCTGTGATCACGTGACATCATAGTTTATGATTTTGCACGAAATGTTTCGCGCTATGAACATGATGAAGGTTAAGCATTGTTGAAGCTAACTGGTGTACCAACTATAAGTTGTACCAACTGTTGTACAGTATCTCTTTGGTCAGTGGTGACCTTGACCTAAGCTTATGCACTGTGCCCTAGTTGGGCACACTGTAATTACTACCAATATCATTACCATTATCATAATTTGTAATATCATTGATATTCATAATAATCCTATAAAAAAACATATCTGGTTATCACAAATGGCGTCGTGGACAGGATAGGATAAATGTTAATGGTTAACTCAGAGTACATATGGCAGTGTGATGTGCATACTATAGGTCTCCTGTCAACATGAGCATATGGTTCAACGACGATAATGGTTCGACTATAGAGTCATAGCTGTATACATGTATGATGTGGACCGTTGCTTCGGACAACGGGACCAACTGAAGATTTATTTGGTTGGACAGTTATTATTGATCACAATGTCTGAAGAAGAGTTAAGGCTATTGCATTTCAAACAAACTGAAAAGTTAGAACATGAACTAATAAAAGCGAAGACAACTATTGAAAATGTAAACACAGAAAAACATAGAACTATTTTTATTGCTGGGGAGAAGAAAATACTAAAACTGTATGGACGACCTGTAAGTGTTAATGATCCAGACATATGTGAGTGGATTCATGATGTAAAACAATATTTAAAAACGATTGAACCACTAGATGCGAAACTTGATTTCATTTATGACAACATAGGTGGACAATGTAAGTACGAAATGTGCTGACGACCAGAGAACGAAAAGGATACTACAGAAAAAAATATTTAACATTATACGTTCAGTGTTTACTAATTACCAAACTATTGTAGCATTACAACAGCAGTTTTACCAGCGCAACCAAGAACAGGGTGAAACTCTACAAAAGTACTCACTGGCGTTGATGAAGCTTATGGAGAAGATCCACAACAAGGATTTAAGTGTGATTACCGATAAGAAAATTTTTTGATGGAATTCGGGATGACGGTTTGAGAAGAGAGATGAGACGATATTTACATCAGTTCAAGGATATGAACTTTCCTAAATTTAGAGAGACAGTGATTGACTGGTCGGAAGATTAATCTTCCACAACAGTGTTCACCAGAATGAGCCAAAGTTCAGTTAGTCATATGGGGAAATGGTGTTCATTCAGCTCATTTACATATTCGCCATATTGGAGCTATAATGGCGGCAGATTCTATAAAGGATTATATAGAGAACTTACAAAAAATTACCAATTTTTATATTCTTACTATTTCGGATAAAGTTCTTCCGCCGATTTTTTGTTTTTCCTTTATATCCTCTACCGGAAATAACAATGATGTTGATGCCAAAGTGAAAGTTGCGACCGCCTTTTTGATTTGAAAATTCGAAGCGAGAGTACACTGTTTTAATGAAGAAAAGGGAACTGAATTAGTGTTTTTATCATTTTTGGTGATTAAATGTAAGTGTTTATTGCATGATGACAGAGTTCTTCCGCCGATTAATAGGTGCAAACGAAGGTCTATTTTTAGAAAATATTGCTGTTATAAAATTGTATGAAGAGTTACGACCGCCTTTTAAATTTAAAAACGGCAATTTTTGCATTCGCCTGACCTACTAATTATTGAAACATACGGTATCATTAATTGCTAACGGACGATAACGCTAAATTCTACCCATTTAGATTGGTTGAGTGCTTAAAGAAATTCAAATAAAAAAAGTCTTGCATGCTTTTATATTAAAAGATTAAAGAAATGGTATAATTTGAGTTTTTGCAGGATCTTATGAATATTAATGAGAAGTAAATCACGTGGGAGCAACCTCATGAATAAACTGCACGTCATTTCTCCATATGTTGATTCGTTGGAAGACATAAAGAAGTTATTACTGAAGCAACAAGAACAACTGGACAGACACAGCAGAGAATTGCAGACGCTAACAGAGAAGGTCAATTCTACAAAGATGTGCAGAACCCAAACTGTCTAAGAGACAGATTGACAATGTTAAGAAAAACTATGTGATGTGTTTCAAGTGCAAGTGGCAAGGGTCATAAAGCAAATCAATGTCCATCTGTTTTCCCATCAGAAGCTAGGAAAAGTAACTCCAAGCAAGATGTTAATAAGCAGGGGGAATAACAACTTCCGTAGTGAAGAGTCGAACTGCAGGAGTAGAAATTGAAGACTCGCAAACAGACATTCGTGACAGAGTTTTTGACAAAGGAATTGGACCTTGTCCCATAAAGTCAGTGAAAATTGAAAACCAAGATACAATGTGTTTGTAAGACACTGATTCTCAAATTTCAACAGTGACAGAAACAGTTTTTAGAGGTCTACTTGATAATAAGCCAAAACTTTATGATGCTACTTCTTGGATGAAGGTAACTGGAGATAACAACCTACCTATTCCATATCTTGGATATGAGGAAGTTGAGATTAGCATCCCAAATATAGTCACAGTTCCAAATGTTGGTGTATGAGTTGTGAGGGATCCCGATGACGATTTTGGTCGAGAACAGAAGAGCCGGGTATACTCCATTTTCAAAGAATATTCATAAGTCGCGCTTAGAATTCGAAAACGAGGCTAAGGTCGGTAAAATATGTAAACAAAATGTCGGCGTCTGAAGAGGAGGGGAAGGGACACGACAAGCACTGTTGTGTGCCATTCTGCAATGGGAATGGGAGGATCCACCCAAATTTATCCTTTCACCGAATACCAAAGGCCCCAGAAAAGAGAAAGGAATGGGTTCAAGCGATTAGGAGAGACCCTGGTCCTCTGTTTACCGTGAGTGACCTTCCGATACATGTTTCAAGAACACGTAAACAATATCGATGCAAACTGATCAGTTGATCTGCACTTATATAAACAGATACGTATTATCCTTTAGTTTATAAATATTTTCATATAATTGTTAGAATATATATGGAATGACATATTATGTAATGAATAGAATTGTCATCTGATGCAGAGGCATGCATTAATCGAATACTAATGCAAGTCAATCAGCTGTTTATTCATGTACAGCTCAATGTCAGCTAAACCTTCGCATAACTTTCTGTAATCATAAAAATGTTAATTCTTGTATGAAAAATCGTTAGGGGCCTAGTATTAAATATTAACAATGAGTGTTTTACATGTAGAGATTGGTACCCTAGTTTTTAAAAAAGAAATCGCATAGGCCTAGAATTAGGCTACATCATAAATGTATTTACAGTACAGTAGAGCCTCATTTATCCGGACGCCTTGGTTCCCAGTCAACTTGTCCGGATATGTGAAGCGTCCGGATACCTGAGTCACCAGTTAAACAAGACATAATAACATTTTTAAAATTGTATTCTGATGAAAAAGCGTCCGGATACTAAAGCATCCGGATATCTGGCGTCCGGATATCTGAAGGTCCACTGTATCTTACTGTTATCAAGTATCATTAACCAGCTAATTATCAGATATCCCTCTTAGATGCATCTTTTTAATTTATTGAACAAAGTTATGTCACAATGCTCTAAAATGCTTACTGCTTCTAGTTAATGCCATGTATTAGGCCTAACTAATATTTCAGAGTAAAATTCATTTCATTATATTCAGATAAGTGATCAAACAGTTGTCTGCTCTCGCCATTTTAAAAAGGAAGATATTAAATGGACTCCAGTGAGGACAACTTTGAAACCTGGATCTGTACCGTCAGTTTTCTCCTGGAAGGCGGATACCAACAGTCGACGACCAATAGTTAAACACACCCTTCCAGAGAAAAGACCAAAGCAGGAATTTGAGGATCATGTTTTGATACCCGAGGAAATGGATTCTACTCCATTGTTAATTGAGGATGAATAATTTTAATTGAATTTTTTAAGAGAAGCTAAAAAAGACCTGTGATTCATGTTAGTCTGTTGTATAGTAAAATAAACATGGATTTAAATATATAAATATATATTAGAACAAAACACCATTACATGTACTGTACTACCGGTAAAACGCAGCATTAACATATTTTATTGAAATTTATAATGGTCAGTTTATACAGTGTTGATATAATATTTACTTGTGTCAACTACAGGATTGTTTAGTTAATATATTTTTTTTAAATTTTACAGCATAAGGTGACTATATTTAAAAAAAATACATGCATACTGATGGAATATAGACTTATAATCAGGAGTTTGAATTTTTCAGGAGATGTTTCATAAAGTCAAATTTTACATGAATCATTCTCGGAAAAGTTATTCTTTTGTCAAACTGATTATTTGATATATTCAGTTTGCAATTGTAATCAACTTTTTTGAATGATTTAACTTTCAACTGCTGCTGGACAGTAGAATGCTGGTCATCATGTCAGTAAGGTATGATTTTTTTATGTGCTAATATAATTTTTGCAGAGTCTCTTTAAAAAAAATCTCATGATTTTGTTCTCCTCCTCCTGATGAAATACATGAGAAGAATGAGAGAATCCAAGAACTAGAAAGGTTGTTACAGAAGAGGGATGAAGAAATAACAATGTTTTATTTATTCATTTGAATCATTTTTTGATTCGATCAGGAGAGAAACGGAAAGTCGTTTTTACGAGATAAATAGTTGTTATTACGACTTAAGAGAGTCGTAATAAAGAGATCAAAAGTCGTTATTACGACTTGAGAAAGTCGTTATAACGTGAAAAAGTTCGTTATTACGACTTTCGAATATCGAAATAACTAGCTGCAGATCTGCAGCTCTCCGAAAAAAATATATCGATAGACCTGAGAGCTACATGTACAGTGCCACTTACTGAAAAAAACTGTTTATTTATTGCGTACAAACAGTGCGCTAGGTTTTTGATTTTTTTCTTATGTTTTTAAAACTGCAATCCCAAAATATTACTAACCGTGTGTTCTTAACATATTTTTTCGCTGGTTCCACAACCAATCATTTCTCATATTTGTTGTTAATAGTCCTCCCGACTTGTAACCTTTGATGTGAAGAGTTTATATACTAATATTCCACATGATCTTGGACTAAAAGCCATAAAATTTTGGATTGAAAAGTACCCAGAATTAATTCCAAGAAACATTTCTTCAGAATTTATCCTAGACTCAGTTAGATTTATACTGGAAAACAACACATTTCATTTTGATGGAGATTTTTATAAACAGATCAAGGGAACCGCCATGGGGACTAAAATGGCACCAACATACAGCATCCTTGTTATGGGATTCTTTGAAGAAACATTGTATCAAAAGGTTTCCGATGAATTGGGCCAAGAGATTGGAAAGCATTTAAGGGATTATTGGAAACGGTTTTTAGATGACTGTTTCCTATTTTGGAACAAATCAGAAGAGGATTTACAATCACTCTACACGTTACTAAATTCAATAAACCCAAATCTTCAATTCACAATGGAGCACAGTGATTCCTCTATTCCTTTCCTTGACGTCATGGTCACAAAGCAAAACTAACTTATTTTAACGGATGTTTTCTATAAAACCACGGATACGCACCAATATCTAAACTTCTCTTCGTGCCATCCTACTCACACCAAAAGAAATATCCCTTACAACTTAGCCAGAAGGATTTGTATGATTGTGAAAGATACAGAAACTAGAAATCAAAGGTTGACCGAACTAAAAACATTTCTTCTAGCACAACATTATCCAGAAAATCTTATCCTTTCTGCCATAGAAGAATCCAAAAAAATTCCGCAGCATATTTTAAGAACAACCAGAAAAAAGGACAAAGATCCATTCTTAATCCCTTTTGTAACAACATTCAATCCGAAACACATTAATATATTTCAAGAGGCAAGAAAGAATTTTACCATCATTGAGCGGGATAATGATCTTCACCAACTTATACCAAAATCGGATTTAATTCGCAGCCAAAGACAACCGCCAAATTTAAAAAGACTATTGACCAGAGCTAAATTCAACACCACTCTAGAACAATATTCCGTAAAAAGATGCGGTGATCCGAGATGCGGTACCTGTCCTAACCTAGGAACAGGATCCTCTATGATTTTCAAGTGTGGAAAAACATTTCTTGTGAATGAAAATATGACCTGTAAGAGCAAAAACCTCCTTTATTGTATTACGTGTAACAACTGCGGAGAGGAATACATCGCCCAGACCGGGACCCAATTAACCGCCCGCATGCGCGTACATCGCCAACAAATTAACAATCCGAGCCTCAGAAACACGCCATGCAGTGAACATTTCGATATTTGCTCACGAGGAAACTACTGTGTGTTCCCCTTTTATAAACTTAGGAACGATTCCACTGCAATGAGATTAGCAAAAGAAAACTACTTCATAAATCTTTTTTCACCAAAACTGAACAAACATTAACATTGAGAAATCATATCATCAATTAGATTTTCTGTTAACTTTGTTTATTGAGACTGAAAAATATGTGATTTATTGTCCATTATTGTCCAATTTGATTTTCCCTAACTTTTACGTAACGAAGCCATACTTTGACGTCATAAATTACCTCCTTCCCTGCAAAGACTCTCATGACGTCATGACGTCATAGTTAACGTTACTAAGCAAAACAGTCAGTTTTTGTACACCTGAAGACGGATTATGAAATCCAGAAAGCGCTTGTGTTAAATGAAATTTGGAAACTTCATTTTCTTTTTCTTTTATAATTATTTTCACCTGTGTGACATCAACTTTGAACTATTTTCAATATATATATATATATATATATATATATATATATATATATATATATATATATATATATATATATATATATATATATATATATATATATATATATATATATATATATAGGATCTCCCATGGTTTGTGGTTTGATATGATTTTTATCCAACGAGTTGTGTGTTTTCTATCCCCGAGCCTTGGCGAGGGGATAGAAAACACACAACGAGTTGGATAAAAATCATATCAAATCACAAACCATGGGAGATTCTTTTTATCACATATTTTTGTTCACTATAAATGTGTATTTTGTCGTTATTTCTAATTCAATGTTCCTTTTCGGTTACCTCAGACCAAATAACGTAGTAAATAAAATTACGCTTTATGAAATAGTTCGTACAAATATAAAAGAAAAAATATTTCAGCGCTTATTTTTTTAAATTCATGAATGAATTTTTATTAAAATACATCAAATAAAGTGAAATTTGACAATAAAGTCATTCTCTCCATCATACACATGTATTTGTTTATTTACATTACGTCACGCGGCGTAGGAGTACATAGTGTTGATACGAAAACGATATCACATGAGCTATATCAACGGGATAAAGGGGAAAATATGTGATATATATATATATATACAGGGTGTCCCAAAACATATGTTACACTTTTAAACCGTTATAGAAATTTTATGCCTCAAGTTTCATTAATGAAATTTAAATCATATAATAAAATTGTTATAAAGTTTTTGTGAAGCATACAGTTACCACCGTTTCCTTATTAATCATCAATATTTTTTCTTTAGTATAACATATGTCATTTTACAACATATTACAAATGACGTCCCTTGAGTTCACATTGTTAGAACAAAATTCCTGAAGTTTTTCTTTACCAAACTCTAAACGTAACACATATTCTAAAATTTTAACTTCAGATCCCTTCACAAGCATGTAAATTAGTATTTTCTTCAGGACTTTCATAACAGGATGTTGTTTTCTTATGGTACTTATGACTAAAGTAGCAATTTTAGACCGATAGTAAAGTTTTACAATTTCTATCAGCTCTCAACATTAAGGTTCCATATCAAAATATGATGACGTCATTAGGACATCATAAATACCTGACTTTTGAAAAGGAAGATTTCGAAAGTTTGTCAGATAAAATGTATGCTAAGACATTACAAGTTGACAAAATATCTTTGTGACTGCTTTTAATTTGATAAAGTTATAGGTGATTAAAAGTGTAACATATGTTTTGGGACACCCTGTATATATATATATTTCGGAGAGCTACAGATCTCCAGCTACGTAATAACGAGATAAAATTTGTTATTACTACTTACGAAAGCCTATATTTATCAGAAACGCAACAACCTATTTTGGGTGGAAATATTATATATAGTATATAATATTGTATCAAATAGTATGGACATTTTCAACTTTGTTAATGTCGCTAATTTATCGGTTGAATAATTTCCATACCATGACCGGAAGTTAAGTTCTTTTGTAATTTGTGTAACTTTTTAAAATTATAAGAAGATAATTTAACTTTTCAGTTAAATCCCTGATGCATTTAATTTCGGTTTTACCACACTGTATTCAATTTTGAAAATCAACTGATAAAAAATCTTAATATACGTATAAGTAGATTGCTGCTTGTCGCATTTCTTCTACGTTTATGTATATATTCCGTTTGATTACTTTAGAGTCTGGAATTTACATGCACATCAATTTTTCTCTAAGCCTTTTTTCAATTTTAATAAATAGACTATTCATCTGATGAAGTAGTTTAGATCTTATCCGATTGGTAAATGGGTATTCACAATTCTCCTTTCTTATCCCCGTCAATAGATCGCGATGACATTCACAAATAGTTGGCAGCTGTGGCATATATATAGTGCATGCATGAACATGTGAAGATTACGAACGATATTAAAAGGCCATTAAGTAATAGAAAATATTTCACGTTGTCAATTTCTTTACATTTTATTATTTACATGTTTGTTCATTTTATTTTGTAATAGATATTCCTATGACTGATATCATATCAAATTTTTGTAATTTTTTTCTTACTTGTCAGAGCCAAAAATTTACTTTTGTCACGTAGAGTATATCACAATGACAATAAAAGAAAACCCTTTTCTGCGGTAAAATCTGAGCAGCGAGATACGTTGAAGCATGTAAAATGTTGAGGCATAAATTTTAAAGGGTTGGTGCAATAATGTCTTTAGAGAATAGATATGTGGCGAGCAAAAATAACTTTCCTTCTTTAGGTTTAAAATTTTATGCCAAAACAAAAAAAGAATAACATTATCATTAATTTCTGATTACATGAGCATCGTGGCATTAAACATGGAGTACAATCTAAAATTTGCAATAAACTTGCTCACATAAATAAATAAAAAAAATGAGTAAGCTTAAGTCATTTTTAAACTTGAAGTACAATTTAAAATTTGCAATAAACTTGCTCACATAAATAAAGAAAAAAAATGAGTAAGCTTAAGTCAATTTTAAGCATTATTTAACCTGTTGCTTCCAACAATTCTATTTATTATAGTCTTTTACCCCGTGAAAATCCGGGTTAGAATAGGTCCCCAGTACCCCTTTGATTGTCGTAAAAGGCGACTAAATGGGGCGGTCCTGCGGATGAGACCGTATAAACCAAGGCCCCGTGTCACAGCAGGTGTGGCACGATAAAGATCCCTCACTGCTCAATGACCCTGAGTGCCCAGCATAGGCCTTTGGCAGCACCTTCACCGGCAATGGTGACGTCTCCATATCAGTGAAATATTCTGGTGAGGGACGTTAAACAGTATTCAATCAATCAATCATTATAGTCTTTTGTCTGAATACAGTCTCATCTCGTGTATCAAATATTAGGCTTTTCATTGCAAGGGCTTTTAAGGTTTGTTTTTTTTTAATATTGATTTACATGTATCAGTATTTGCAGCTTTTATCAGTGACCAGAATGAAAAAAGAGCAACTGGAGTATAATATCCATACCAAAGTTAAAGTGGTTCAACAGAGAATGCCAATTTTTTTCAATTTCCTACTGACTTTGTGGGGATTTGGCATAGACTCGTATATCTTAATCTGCTACAAATCTAAATGTGAAATATTGTAAAGGAACCGAAGTATAATGAAAACAAGATCATCAACACTATAATAAGTTTATTACATTACAGAAATCAAGTCATAAAGAGGTGATCAGACAGTATTAAGATTTTGGAAAAATGTTCATTCAATATGAAGTTAACTTCTTTCGCCAGAGTTAATTCGTAGTCGTCAAAATTATCATGAAATCAATGTCCTGATCCAGTCAAGGGTAGAAATATCGGTTATTAATTTAAGACTCTCCCAGTGTTTCTTTTGCGGTCTCTGCTGCCTCTCCTGATGTTGGTGCATGGTTCCGGTGTCATATCGTAAGACTTCCGCCATAGTGAGACTTCCTCCCGGAAGTCTGGCTATATATAGCGAGTCTTCCCCCTGGGGGGGGGGGGGGGGATATGGCTATATAGTGAGACACCCCCCCCCTCCATAATGACCATAGTGAGTCTTCCCCCTTCAGTTTTCGGTTTGGATTTGATGAACATTGACATAAATAAATACTTATTTTATGCTTTAGGGACCTTTTAACTTTTTTAAAGTTTATGAAGTATTTTTAGGTTTAGTATTTCATTTTGAAATTAATTCGAGTGATATTAATGAAATTACGTTATTATAAAATCAAATAAGATGGATTTGAGTTCTAATAAACTTTAAATCAAATTCTGACTGTCATGCATTTTTTAGCAAAGGCACCGGATTGAGCTTAACACCCCCCGGAAAAATTGCATGAAAATGTGTGCATCTCCTTCGCTACATTTTTTATTACATCTGTTGAACCATATCTAATGTATAAATAGCTAATGTTTGTACACAAACAGAAAAACAAACAAACAAAACTTATGCCATCATTTTATTTTTATTATAATGCTGAAAACAATAAGAACATATTATATAAGTGACCCGTGAACTAATAAAATTATTAGTTATCAATACATGTAAAGGAAAGGGTATACATTTTATATATATTATATCATCTCAATGTACATGCATAATGATATAATGGATATCAAACAGTTAAAAGGATATTCAAACTGTTCATGCATATAAAATAAATATATAAATAAATGTATACATATGGAAGATAATTTCATCATAAATTAACAACTTACATTAACAATTTTTTTTAATTAATAAAACAATGTTCCAGAAACTATATATAATAAGAGGGGGAACACTCGCTATGAATGGGGGAAGGCTGGCTTTAAAGTGAGCCTTCCTCCCGAAGAAACTTCCGTAGGGGAAGTCTCATTATATAGCCATTCTTCCGGGGGAAAGGCTCACTATATACCTATTCTTCCAGGGGGAAGGCTCACTATATAGCCAGCTTTCAGGGGGGGGGGGGACTCACTATATAGTGAGCCTTCCGGGGGAAGCGTCACTATGGGGAAAGTCTCATTATACGACACCGGTCTTTTGATTGATTGTTTACTTTTTAACGACCCTCTCCAGAATATTTGACCAAAATGGAGACGTCACCATTGCCGGTGAAGGGCTGCAAATTCGCCGTGCTCGGCACTCACGGCCTTTGAGCAGGGAGGAATCTCTATCGTGCCACACCTGCTGTGACACGGGACCTCGGTTTATATGGTCTCATCCGAAGGACCGCCCCATGAAGTCGCCTTTTACGATAAGCAAGGGGGTACTGAGGACCTATTCTAACCCGGATCCTCATGGGAATCCGGTTATTGTCCGAAAAAAGAAATTTAAATACAGTTTGTTTATAAGGAAGTTTATAATTTTCCTGATATTTGAAAGTTGTAGTCCTTAATCCAAAAATAAGTCAGATTCTGTTTTTTTTCTGCATAGATGGAATGTGAATTTTTATTTATATGGTAATGTTTGTAGTAACTAGGTACGGTTTAATTCGGGGTTGACTTTCAATAATTGAAATTTACTGTCTATCATCCATAATCTAAGTTGTATTTTTCTGTTTATATCCTGTTTCTAGATATAAAAGGAAATTGAATATTCTTCTGCAAAAACTATATAAGAAAGTAATTTTGCAATTTAAATAACCTATAAACTGATTTAAGAGAAACATAAATATGAAAATAGTATTAATATATACACCGAGAATACTTTTAAAATTTTTAAGAAATCTACAGATTCCTTTGACAAGCATAGGGATTTTTATGCCCTATAAACACTCGCTTGTCTAATTCATTGTTAATACATTAATATAGGCTTATCACGACAGGCATAGGAATTATTATGCTCTATAGACATTTGCCTGTTTTACATGTATTTATGTATAAACTATAAATTTATAAACTAATAAAACCAATACTGATGTTGGAATCAATAATGTTACAATTTTGAACAAAGTATTACTTCCTGCTGTAGGATTTAATTAACTGTCAATAGAAAATACTTGTATTTATCTAATCTTTAAATATTTCCCATCAGAAGTGGAATAAGTTCAATTTCCCTTTTTATCTAGTACATTATATTAAAGTGATTAAAGACAAAGTGTTATAAGTAGATCATCAAAGTGTTGGATACTAAGATCTAAAAATGGCGACCAAATATTATTTCCATGACAATTAACATAAGCGAATTAGAATCACTGTAGATAACTATACACTGCAACGATTTGGGTGCCATCTTGTCCAACATACAGATCGCCTTCATCATTCACGCACACAGTAAGAGGATTCTTCACCCCTTGTTGTGGAGTGATTAATAGAGAAAGGAACTGACCGTCCTGATCAAGGAGATGAACAGTGTTACTGTATCCATCACACACCAGGATGTGACCGAGGACATCAGTGCAGATTCCATAGGGACGGAATTTTGACTCATGAACTCTGTAAACGAATCTGTATTTTCCAAATGTATTCACAACCACTACTCCCATTAGATAGTCTGAAGTACAGATATCTCCGTTTATGTTTTCTGTGATAAAATATGGTGAATCATATAATTCATCTCCTTTGTTATCCCACTGTATGTTCTGTATTTCTTTCCCTGTCTTGTTGTACCTGGTAACTTTAGCTTTACCTCTTTTTGTCATTCCCACCAGTAAGTATCCGTTGATGTGTGAGGAATGTATGCCGAGAGGTACCCAGTCGGAGGTGTACAAGTAAGTATAAATATCATTATTCTGGTGTATCCCGTTGATAGCATTTATGTTTCCATCCGTAAAGATAAGTTCACCATACTGTGTGACTGTGTGGTAGCCTTGAGACCCATGCGTTCTTATCTTCCGTATCGCATTCCCCTGTAGATCGGTTTGGACAAGATTCCCATTGCTGTCACTGATCCAGAGTCTTTCTAGATGATCTTGTATGATATGAAAAACCCTGTTGACACCTTGAGCTTCAAAATCCCTGACCCTGGTAACAGAGGCAGATGCAGATATTATCTGTTTCAGACATGTAGATGCTGGTGTAACTTTTCTATTTTTGATACTTTCCATGAGCTTTATTTCCCTTTTCACTGCCTTAATGTCGGGGATATGCATTTTACCGAGTAATTTGGTGACGTCAATTTTGCTGTATTGACCAGCGGTAAATTCTGGTGCGACTGGTATTGTTGTCTCTGGTATGGATTGGATCTTTGGTTTCTTCTCAAATATTAATTTGTGGGTTTCTGTAGAGGTCAGACATCTTTGGAGCTCTTTGACAAGGGTTTTGAGATATGTAATGTAATTATCCATAATGTTGTCTTGAATGTTTAGATCTTCTAAAAGTAAATGCTCTAACTGCTCCATCTCCTCTAGGTTCTCAGAAACGATTGTATCAACCAGACGTATGAGGGACACTCCTTCATTTTTCATGGATGTTTTCATCTTTGTCATGGTATCTTTGATGTTTGAGAAATCTTGTTTAATTTCTTTCTGTATATCTTGTGATATAGGGAGAAAGTACACAGTAGTTTTGGAGAGCTCTTCTCTGAAAACCGTATATTTTTCTTCATACTTTTTCTCTAGATTAGTAAATATATGTCCCCTGTGCCCTGTTTCTGTGACACATATAGAACACACTGGAACTTGGCATTCTTCACATAGCAATTCTTTATCTTTATTTGGATGGAACGTGCATTTCTCCACAGGAAGTTGTCGTTTACGTTGATGGTAAAGCACCACTCCATGGTTCTTGGTTTCTGGACTTTTCAGATGTTCATCTCTGCATTGTTTACACAATCTTTGATGGCAAGGGTTGCAATAGAACTCACAGTTTCTTTTACATTCTTTCATATCACACACTACAAAGTGCTGTGCTGTATTGGGTTTATCCATTTTAGTTAATGCCATCTGAAAAGGGTAAATAATCGTAAGAAAAAGAGAGCAATTTAGAGCTTATGCTGCAAATATGATAAAGGTTTTGTTCTATGTATTTTAAGTTCACATTTTTTTCTTACAGGTCATTTAATAATCATGATAATTGTAGATTAGTTCTTAGACTAATCTTTTCAGATAACAAGCATTGAATTATCTTTGAGCCGTAATACATGTAGCATATGCAGATCCAAGTATTTAGATACCGGTATTGCTGCTACATTATTAATAAAATCTGATTTTCAATCAATTGCAAAAATATGTTTATACTTACTGTTTTTCAATGTGACCTACAAATGACTTTGCTGACACTCCTTGGTATGACATTAAATATTAGGTGGTATTCAATACAACTTAACCTAACTCCTGGGGGGAAATAAATGTAAGTTTAAATACCCGATAAATATATATGTATATGTATTTTTTTTTATTTTCAATACGCATTGATCTTCACATTGCTGAATTTGAAAAGACGAGTAAACATGTTTTTGAAAATTTTTTAACTATAGTGAAAACTGGTTCTAAATGTGTCTTAGTTACCAACACTACATTCGGCATCCAAAATTACCCAAAACATGACACTTCTTTAATTAATATCTCACAAGAAAGGTTTTTAAAACCCATGAAGGTTATCATAATTAGCATTCATTGGCAAAGAATCAGCAGGTAGATAATGAAATGTTTGACATTTTTTTTCTAAACGGACCTATCACTCTCTGAGGGAATAAACTGAAATGCATAACATCTACACTATCATTGCAGCCCGGGCTGCTCTATACATATAAGTTTAAGTGTTGGTGTATGGGGATTGGGGTGGGAGTAGTTATGAAGAATTAAAGGTTTTCTAAACATTGAAAAGATTGTTAATCAGAATGTTATTCCCGTTTATAAATTACGAGATGCATAATATATTTGTTTTTTTTTATATTCAATATATAAAGTTGCTTATCATTTACTATCGAACAACGACAGGTCCCTTTTTAAGAACATCGAATTTTACTTCTCGGATAAAAACGTACTCTGCACAGTTTGTGTTTTATATTCTAAAATTAAAGATTAATACATTTTTAAATATCATTGATGCGTGTGTCTAACTTCAATTTATATTTTATGCAGCCAACATTTACTTGAGGAATTGATCAAGTTTAAAATGGTATCGTTTTTGATTGATTTTATCCGACCACAAGTTTTTTTTTTTTAAATATTTGCGACTATCGTCTCCATCAATTAGACGCATGCCTTTTTACACATATCGAAGAGGTTTGTTGATCAAGATTCATTTTCATATTGTTTATTTTATATATTTGATGGTTACAACAATGTTTTCTTGTTTTCTTCTTGACATAACACTACTGGTTTTTAAACCCCTGTCAGTACGAAAATCCCGTTTTTCTCTGTATCCTAGAGCATTTTCACAGTTACCTACGGTTTATCTTCAGTATGGTACGGTATACTGTATGCCAGCTCTGTATATAAAGTAAGTCTCTGCATGCCACTGTGTGTGTATCCCCAGCATGCCAGATACCAACAGTAGCACCAAGTACGCCTACAGTATGTCTCTGTATGGCTCATGCTTCCTACAGACACGTACAGTTAACCCAAGTATATACCCAATAGCCCCTGTATATTTTCCTCAAAGCAAGTAGAAGTAAAGTGCCGACAAGAACCGACCTAACACGTACAGGAAACAGTCCCCAGAACTGCTTTGGGACCGCTCTGGGAATGCTGTTAGACTGCTCCGGGACCGCTATGCGACTGCTCTAAAAAGCAGACCCAGCAGTCCAAGGTGTCCCTGGGACTGCTTTGTTCACCCATGTGTGAAAAAGGTTCTGAATGACATGATAGCTCCGCCCCCTTGCGTTTTCGGAATTTACAGGGTCCCAGTTGTTTTGTTTACTTGCAGCAGAGAGGAGTTTAAACTACTGTATTAAAAAAGCAAGGACTTCTTACAATCTTTTGATAAGTAGAGATAAGCAATTTAAAAGTTATGTTAATATTTTCAAGGACTGCATATTTACACAAATGAAGTTAAGAATATTTTTTTTAAATGAAGTTGTTAAGAAAGGAAGTCAGGAGGAGATTTTTATCCCTTAAATAATCCTACAGGTTTATGAGAAAAATATCTACATGCAGGCCTATCTTATTATGTGCACTCAACATTTGCATTGGAACTATTTTAAAATAATCATTTCAGTTAAATATAAGATTTTTAATTGAAAAGAGAGATGTACTTGTACATATTATACGAGTACCATGCTACCATGTGTTTGTGAAACACTGATGCCCCGGTATGGCTTAATATATATGAAGATTATATATGATCATATATGAATATATGAAGATTAAACTTTTCTTAGATGCAACTATCATATATTGGTACCCAAAGTAGGGTCTCATATCTGGAAATACAATTGAAAAACATGAAAGCCCTATCACCATCTCTTCCCAAGTTATGGCCAGGCTCAAGTTTTTTCATAAGTACATAAATCTTCAAGATCAAGGTCAGAAGGTCAAGGTTATTGGTATCCAATGAAAGGTCTTTCCACATGTTTGAAGTATGGTAGCCCTAGCCTTAACCATTTAAAAGTTATGACCAAGGTTAAAAAGATTTAATAGTACATTAAACTCCAAGATCAAGGTCAGAAGGTCAATGTTATTGGTATTGAATGAAAAGTCTTGTCACAAGAATTACATAATTATTTTAAGTATGAAATCCCTAGCTTTTACTATTCAAAAGTTATTGCCAAGATTAATGTTTTTTTAGGTTTAATGTTTAAATTCCGGAAATTTCCGAGGTCTAGGTCAAAAGGTCAAGGTTATTGGTATCCAATAAATGCTCTTGCTACAAAGAATACATATCTGAAGTATGGAAGCTCTAGCCCTCACTGTTCAAAAGTTATGGCCAAGGTTAATTTTTTTAAAAGTAGGTCAAACTCTAAGGTCAAGGTCAAATAGTTATAGGTCTTGATATCATATTGTCACTAGAATTAAATATGTAAAGTATGAAAGCACTAGCTCTTGCCCTAAACCGAGGCCCCGTGTCACAGTAGGTGCTGGCACGAAAAAGATCCCTCACTGCTCAAAGGCCCTAAGTGCCGAGCATAGGACAAAATATGTAGCCCTCCACCGGCAAGTGGTGGCGTCTCCATATGAGTGAAAAATTCTCGAGAGGGACGTTAAACAATATACAGACCCTAAACCGTGCTACTACACCACTTGCACGGTACGGTTCGGTACGCTTTGAGAACCGAAAGGTTCGCTTTGTTCACGGTACGGTACGCTTTGAGAACGGAACGATTCGCTTTGTGCACGGTACGGTTCGTTTCTTACACGGAACGGTACGCTTTGTGGACGGTACGTTTCGTTTCTTGCACGGAACGGTTCGTTTTCTGAACGGTACGCTTTGGGAAACGGTATGCAAATGAAGTGGGCGGAGCCTGCTAGCTTTAGTCATTGATTGGCTGCTAAAAAATAGTCCATTTTAAACGAATTTTGAAAATCGTTATGCACATGTACAATTTTTTCCGATATTAAAGAATGGAATTATATTATTTTTGCTATAAATTGAAAAGGTAATGTTTGTTTGCAACAGGGGAGATACCGTTGCCAAATTTTTTGTTCTTTGTACTCAGGAAATATCCCGGTGATCTCCCCTTAACTTTATATGTGTTATATACTTATTGTCATTTAATAAATGACAATTCTCACTCAGTATACATTGTTTGTTATATTTCAACTATTGCAGTAGCCTAGCCAGATCACTAGGGTTACATAATACAGCATTATTGTAAATAATAGCCTTTATTTAATCTATGATGTAATGTAGTTCAATTTTCATGTTTGTTTGAGTCTTATTGTGTTATTAGCTGTCTCCTTTAGTAAAAAGTTGTAATTATCCAATCGTAACGCTTATTCAAATCACGTGACACAAGATAGCGTCTTTTCACTGATTTAGAAGTGCCAGGAAATTCACAAATTTGTTTTTAGAAATTTACCCACCCTCCGTCCCCTTTCATACTCCATGAGAAAATATTGTAATCTCAAAATTATGTTTTGTATTTTTTTTTTATCATAATATATACCTTGTGCCATCTTAATTGCCATCGTTGCAACTTTTGTCATGTCAGCTTTTTGTTTTGACAACTTTGTGGTTTATATACTTTTTATTTGTCAAAATATTTTTGCCAAAGTAATGTTTGTATGCAACAGGGGAGATACCGTTGCCAAATTTATTGTTCTTTGAACTCAGGAAATATCCCGGTGATCTCCCCTTAAGGTCAAGATCTAGTAAATGAAAGGTGCCTACAGATTTATCAAATTTGAGAAATAAATTCCTTTATTGATGCTTTACAACTTAAGCTTGGTCAAATAAGGTGTTTCGGGGCATAATTTGTAGGTAAACAAGATGAAAAACTGTATTTTGAACTGTCATTTTCAATGAAAAATTAAGAAAACCAGTCATGAATATGGGAGTTTTTTTCATATTCCACAAAGGAAATGTATCCAGATTGCCTACAGTCTCACAGAAAACGGTAATAAGTATGTTCATGGCCTCTTCTTTAAATCAATATCAAATTTAATATAGGTATCCGGTTTACTTTTCATATGATTTGAAATTGAATGTCATGAAAATACCCTATTTTCTACATAATTCTTCTAAAAGCCTTAAAGTACGGGAAAAAGAAAGTTGAAATTGATTATGACGTCATAATGGATCTAGCACCAAATAGCTAGTATAAAGTTATTTACTAGATCTTGACCTTAACTTTATATGTGTTATATACTTATTGTCATTTAATAAATGACAATTCTCACTCAGTATACATTGTTTGTTATATTTCAACTATTGCGGTAGCCTAGCCAGATCACTAGGGTTACATAAATTGAATTATTAGTGAGTTTCTATTTACATGTATAAGGGAACTTCAAATGTTTTATTACATGTACATGTATGCTATTGTGTTTATCATAGCCTTACGTGCTATGTTTCGGTTTCAATTTTAAAAATTAATTTACACTGAAGCAGAGATGGAGGAAATAAAAAAATAATATGAAAAGAAAAACATCGTCCCACTGATCTTTTTGGCATTTGTAAATATATTGATAAATAGGAGGTAAATATTTCCGTACGTATTTTAATTTTACGTATGCCGAGGCTGTGTCTTAAATAGAAAAAATACACACATGTATATAATAATTTTTCATTCTAGAATAAAGCTTTAACATAATTGAATATATACTTGTTCTATATTTGACACTATACACTTATTAAATTATTTTCAATTGATTGATGTATAGAAAAAAATATGACTATTCGTGCTTTTATTTTTAATCTTAGTAATAAGAAATGTAGATTGTTTCTCATTTTAAAATTGTTTGATCTATCGTTTAAATGTCTGCCTTAGAAGAGAAATATCAGTAACAAAATTTAAAATAAATTTATAAATAGAAAATGTTGAAGAAAAATAATTTTAAAATATTTACAGGGCATAGAATACTTGTTTGTTTGTTTGTTTGTTTTTTTATAAAGAAAACTTTATTTAATCTGAAAATCTTTAATTACTCTGAATTTAGATACGAAAATCAGAAGCAGAAACTCGGAATCAATGAAATGACTTCCGATTGCATTTCGCGAGAAGAAAACATTTCTTTTCATAAACTAGTATTATGTTTTTAAAAATCCTTTCAGTCTAAGTAATTATTTAAATAAGTTTTTCTTCATTTTGGTAAGTTATTCTTTTCTTGTAAAATGTGTAAATACTATGTCGTGAAACAGAGAGAGAAAGCGGGAGAGATGCAACCCCGTAACATGATCTGTAAAAAAAAAAATGAATTCATCTCATTCTTCGTTTTATTTACATCGCCAAAGTCACAGATGCTATTTAATTTCCACAATTTTGGTTCAAACCCAACCTATTTACAACAATTGCGCAATGCATTCATTCTCTGCACATACATGCTGTACCAGGAAATCCTTGTACATCACCTGTCAATCAAAATCGCATGACGATAGGTGACCTTGAAAGTCTGTTTACGCAAAAAGAATTTCTCTTTGATTTGAAACATTCTGATGGTCAGTTCAAAATTTAAAAAATATTGGGTCACAGCCAGAGGGTAGGGGTACCGTGTATTTAACACACCTTTCAAATTATTTAGTTTTGACTACATCAAGTGTACATGCATTTTTAAAACTCACTCAATTGACATTCAGCGAAACTCATCTACTTCCTAAAATGCCCCTTTTCAGACACAGTTAGATAAGGGTGTATCCATTAATTATCATTATAGCGTCACATAAATTCGCAGACTTTTGATGAGTTTTAACTAGCTAATTAGTATCTACTTCTAGAACGGGGGAGGGAGGGGGGTAACAAACATAATATGGCTTGAAAGAGGATTGAGAAAAGTCATTGTATTTTTAAATTTCATTTTATTTTGTAATTTATCCTTTTTTCAGACACAAATAAGCATGTATCCTGTAGACTATGATTTTTATTAGTCAGATTATATCCGTTCAGTAGAAATCTGAAGTCCCTGTTTACCGCATGTAATATTTAAATCCATATTAGACAGAATTGTCGATTTTCAGTGTAAGTCTAACTGCATCAGGGATTCGCCGAATATAATTATGAGCAGAATATATATATATATATATATATATATATATATATATATATATATATATATATATATATATATATATATATATATATATATATATATATGAGTCTCATACATTTTTTTTTTTTATTATACTCTAGCCAAACAGTTCATAATTATATGTTTTAAATTTCTTACAAAATAATTAAGTACAATTGTAATATTTAAGTACAATGAACATTTTTTTTTAAGTTGATTCTTAAATAAAGAAAATGAAAATATTTATTATCAGTTCCGTTATGGGAAACTGTTATATACCGTGTTACACGGTGTCCATCGCTGACTTCAAAGATGCCTACATCGAGTTTAAAGTTCACGGTGCCCGTGTTTTGCGGGAAAAACTCGTGGCCTGTACTTTACCTTTGATCACAAACACCACGAGTTGATCTAAATTTTTGCAAATAAGTTAACAATGTAAACTCTGTCTAGATGTTTTGAATTTTCACAGTTGAAAGCCCAGATGCATATTACTTGATAATGGTGTTTCAAATAGCCAGACATAACCTCCGTCCTCTTTCACGGGCTCTATTGAGAGAAATAATTTGGTCAAAGCACGGTTCGAAAATCATTGGGGGCGTGGTTTGCATAATTAACCAAAGAACGATACGGTTCGTTTCTTACACGGAACGGTATGCTTTGTGGACTGTACGGTACGCTTTGAGCACAGAACGGTTCGCTTTGTGCACGGTACGGTACGCTTTGTACACGGAACGGTTCGCTTTGTGCACGGTACGGTACGCTTTGAGAACGGAACGGTTCGCTTTGTTCACGGTACGGTACGCTTTGTGCACGGAACGGTACGGTTCGTTTCTGAGGTGTAGTAGCACGGTTTAGGGTCTGTACAACCAACCAACCGGTAGTTTTTAATATATTTAAACAAGTAATCAAAAAAGTACATTTATTTTATAAATAAACATTTGAAAATACCGGGAATTGTGATGTATTTCTTTTTCGTTTTGCTTATGTTTACTTGACTGATTAATTTATTGAAATGGTATCAACCCCCTCAATTCCAATCGCCCTAGGACAGAAAATCAGTGCATGTTATTTGGGTATACGTATGAGCGTTTCACATCATTGAACATGCTGGTCAAAAATGACCTTAATTTCAATCTACCGGTATGTAATGCATAAATAAAATTGATGAATAAAAGGTGCATGATTTTCTTTCAGGATTAATTAATTTTGAACATAATCTGAGGGTTCCATTCTGGTGATTTACAGATGTACATTCTAACATTTAAAAATAAAACACTTAAAACTGAGTATTATAGACAGAGAAATTAAAAATAATTAAATTGACATGTCAGTAAAAATAATCATGACTGAAAAATAATACTTGGCAAAATTGACAAAGAATTTTTCTAAACTTTTGAGTATCCTCATAGTATGGAAATTGACCATATTCATGTAACGATAATATTTAATTAATTCTTACTGGTTGAAAATAATTAATTCACGTTTAATTTTTGGCATGAAAATGAATATGGGAAACAGTATCAATCATAGAAAATAAAGAAACTAATTGAATTTTTAATATTACGGATAATTGTGATTGAATATTCATATACAGTTTAATTCATACATGCACATGTACGTGTGAAAAGACTTCTTCCTGAACAATAATTATTATTACATGTATACACCTCTAGCTTCAATTTGTTTTATGTGCGTATTCTTCATAAATTAACTTTGCATACATGTAAGGCTTCCTGGCATAATACCCAGAATCAATTTCCACTGCCTTTTATAGTTACATTGTTTATTGCAAATCTCATTTCTGGGGCTGCTGGGACTGCTGGGACTACTCTTTGGGACCGCTTGGACTGCTTGTTCTGTTGTGGGACTGCTCTGGGACCGCTGTGGGACTGCTTTAGGAGTCCAAGAAAGGAGTATCCGGGACTTAAAATTAAACATTATCAAAAAAGGGATTTCGGTTATATCTTTCTGAAAGATGATTTTTAAAGTTAGATAGGAATACCGAAAAAATGAAAGGAAAATAAATCTAATTCACCTTAAAGATTTACCCTGCGTTTCTTTTTCTTTTCAGTATATTTGCACGACCACCATTTTTTTTTTTTTTAATTTTAAAGCTACTTTCCAGTTCTGTGTGTAACGAGACCCTCTGCTCCAAAGTAACAGATTGTACATTGAAATTATCTAGTAAATATTAAAAAGAAATATATCCACAAAATTGTTCTCGTGCGTTCAGAGAAAATTATTTTTTACAGAGCACACCAATAACAGCCATTTCTGGCTCAATTTTCACTAGTTTCTGCAACATTAACCGAGTCAATTCAGGTGCATCCATTGAGATCTATGGTACTTACTATCTGAGTGAAATCTAAGTACCAGGGTATAGTTTAATGACATCGTCTTGTATATTGTGTACTGTTTGAGGGGGAAGTAAGAACTCTGGTGCACCTGTTTGAGGGTGTATTAGCAATACTAATTAACTTATAAGTACATTTATATATTTTGTAAATTGAGGGTAGAATTTATATTAAAGTGTTAAAGAAAAATATTTTCTATACCTTGAAAATGTGTTTTGTCGACACTCAAACCAAACTGTCTAACGGCCTCAGGCAGACAGTTTGAATCTTGGGTCCAACAAAATTGTTGCCATAGAACTCAGTGAATAAAATGAATAGGTTTCACTGCGTAGTTTTTAGATTTTTATTAAAAGTTGCACAAAAATGGCATTTGAAGCAAAAAACATTTTTTAAGAATAATAAGGATGGTTTTAAAAGGATAGAATTTGATCGTCACGGTAGGTTTTCAATTTCTTTATATTCTAGAAATATATTATTTGCATCATTTGCAATGAAATTAAATCAAAAAATATATATACCTCTATATTCAGGCATCCATTGTTATTTGTACATGTATCATCTGTTTTAATCAAACTATTGATGCCCATGTTTATTAAATTATTTGAAACGAGAAGTGATTTATGGTGTTTTGCAATGACAGGGAAGTATTTTTATACACTATGCATTGTAGAATGATGGAATGAAAGAGAATTCTAACATTTGTAAAATGTGTTTTTTAATGAAATTAAATCTGATATAGCTT